>NC_081765.1:6894888-6932388 GCF_963082965.1 Carassius carassius
CCCTAAAAATGGGCAACAACCACAGGTTGGTCATGAAAAGCTGAGGCCACTTTCACCTCTCATAATAGTCATTCATCTACAAGACTCTTTCTGTGTATTGTAAAGGACTCCTGATTAAGATTGAGATTTAAAAGGGCAAGTTAGTAACTGCATTAAAGCCCCAGTGGCCTAATGGATAAGGCACTGGCCTCCTAAGCCAGGGATTGTGGGTTCGAGTCCCATCTGGGGTGATTACAGCAGAGTGGTGCAGTGGGACCGTGCTGTGCCCATAAACCAAAAGGTCAATAGATCGTAACCATCCTCTACTAAGTTGTTTTAAATCTCAATATTATTCAGGAGGCTTTTACTATACACACTAATAATTACCTCATAGACACTCCAGAAGCACTGGCCTCCGCAGACAGAGATTGTGGTTTCAAGTCCTGTCAAGATTGATTACAGCAGAGTGGTGCAGCGGAAGCGTGCTGGCCCCATAACCCAGAGGTCGATGGATCGAAACCATCCTCTGCTAATTTTTTTTTAAATCTCAATCTTATTCAGGAGGCTTTTACAATACACACAAAGAATTAACTCCTAGAAACTCCAGAGGCACTGGACTCCTAAGACAGGGATTGTGGGTTCGAGTCCCATCTGAGGTGATTGCAGCAGAGTGGCACAGTGGAAGCGTGCTGGGTCCATAACCCATAGGTTGATGGATCGAAACCATCCTCTGCTAAGTCTTTATAAATCTCAATCTTATTCAGGAGGCTTTTACAATACACACAAAAAGTTAACTCCTAGAAACCCCAGAGGCACTGGACTACTAAGCCAGGGATTGTGGGTTCAAGTCCCATCTGGGGTGATTACAGCAGAGTGGCACAGTGGTACCGTGCTGTGCCCATAACCCAGAGGTCGATGGATCGTAACCATCCTCTGCTAAGACATTTTACCTTCTAGACACTCTTGAATCCCTAAAAATGGGCAACAACCACAGGTTGGTCATGAAAAGTGGCCTAATGGATAAGGCACTGGCCTCCTAAGCCAGGGATTGTGGGTTCGAGTCCCATCTGGGGTTATTACAGCAGAGTGGTGCAGTGATACCGTGCTGTGCCCATAAACCAAAAGGTCAATAGATTGTAACCATCCTCTACTAAGTTGTTTTAAATCTCAATATTATTCAGGAGGCTTTTACTATACACACTAATAATTACCTCATAGACACTCCAGAAGCACTGGCCTCCGCAGACAGAGATTGTGGTTTCAAGTCCTGTCAAGATTGATTACAGCAGAGTGGTGCAGCGGAAGCGTGCTGGCCCCATAACCCAGAGGTCAATGGATCGAAACCATCCTCTGCTAAGTCTTTTTAAATCTCAATCTTATTCAGGAGGCTTTTGCTATACACACAAAGAATTAACTCATAGACACTCTAGAGGCACTAGACTCCTCGGACAGAGATTGTGGTTTCGGATCGTATCAAGATTGATTACAGCAGAGTGGCGCAGCGGAAGCGTGCTGGGCCCATAACCCAGAGGTCGATGGATCGAAACCATCCTCTGCTAAGTCTTTTTAAATCTCAATCTTATTATGGAGGATTTTACAATACAAACAAAAAGTTAACTCCTAGAAACTCCAGAGGCACTGGACTCCTAAGCCAGGGATTGTGGGTTCGAGTCCCATCTGGGGTGATTACAGCAGAGTGGCGCAGCGGAAGCGTGCTGGGCCCATAACCCAGAGGTCGATGGATCGAAACCATCCTCTGCTAAGTCTTTTTAAATCTCAATCTTATTCAGGAGGCTTTTACAATACACAAAGAGTTAACTCCTAGAAACTCCAGAAGGCACTGGCCTCCTCAGACAGAGATTGTGGTTTCAAGTCCTGTCAAGATTGATTACAGCAGAGTCGCGCAGCGAAAGCGTGCTGGGCCCATAACCCAGAGGTCGATGGATCGAAACCATCCTCTGCTAAGACCTTTTACCTTCTAGACACTCTTGAATCCCTAAAAATGGGCAACAACCATAGGTTGGTCATGAAAAGCTGAGGCCACTTTCACCTCTCATAATAGTCATTCATCTAGAAGACTCTTTGTGTGTATTGTAAAGGACTCCTGATTAAGATTGAGATTTAAAAGGGCAAGTTAGCAAATGGTTAAAGCCCCAGTGGCCTAATGGATAAGGCACTGGCCTCCTAAGCCAGGGATTTTGGGTTCGAGTCCCATCTGGGGTGATTACAGCAGAGTGGTGCAGTGGGACCGTGCTGTGCCCATAACCCAGAGGTCAATGGATCGTAACCATCCTCTACTAAGTCATTTTAAATCTCAATATTATTCAGGAGGCTTTTACTATACACACAAATAATTAACTCATAGACTCTCCAGAGGCACTGGCTCCTCAGACAGAGATTGTGGTTTCAAGTCCTGTCAAGATTGATTACAGCAGAGTGGCGCAGCGGAAGCGTGCTGGGCCCATAACCCAAAGGTTGATGGATCGAAACCATCCACTGCTAAGTCTTTTTAAATCTCAATCTTATTCAGGAGGCTTTTACTTTACACACAAATAATTAACTCATAGACACTCCAGAGGCACTGGCCTCCTCAGACAGAGATTGTGGTTTCGGATCGTATCAAGATTGATTACAGCAGAGTGGCGCAGCGGAAGCGTGCTGCGCCCATAACCCAGAGGTCGATGGATCGAAACCATCCTCTGCTAAGACCTTTTACCTTCTAGACACTCTTAAATCCCTAAAAATGGGCAACAACCACAGGTTGGTCATGAAAAGCTGAGGCCACTTTCACCTCTCATAATAGTCATTCATCTAGAAGACTCTTTGTGTGTATTGTAAAGGACTCCTGATTAAGATTAAGATTGAGATTTAAAAGGGCAAGTTAGAAAATGCTTTGAAGCACCAGTGGCCTAATGGATAAGGCACTGGCCTCCTAAGCCAGGGATTGTGGGTTCGATTCCCATCTGGGGTGATTACAGCAGAGTGGTGCAGTGGGACCGTGCTGTGCCAAAAAGTCAATAGGTCGTAACCATCCTCTACTAAGTTGTTTTAAATCTCAATATTTTTCAGGAGGCTTTTACTATACACACTAATAATTACCTCATAGACACTCCAGAAGCACTGGCCTCTGCAGACAGAGATTGTGGTTTCAAGTCCTGTCAAGATCGATTACAGCAGAGTGGTGCAGCGGAAGCGTGCTGGCCCCATAACCCAGAGGTCGATGGATCGAAACCATCCTCTGCTAAGTATTTTTAAATCTCAATCTTATTCAGGAGGCTTTTGCTATACACACAAAGAATTAACTCATAGACACTCCAGAGGCACTAGACTCCTCGGACAGAGATTGTGGTTTCGGATCGTATCAAGATTGATTACAGCAGAGTGGCGCAGCGGAAGCGTGCTGGGCCCATAACCCAGAGGTCGATGGATCGAAACCATCCTCTGCTAAGTCTTTTTAAATCTCAATCTTATTATGGAGGATTTTACAATACAAACAAAAAGTTAACTCCTAGAAACTCCAGAGGCACTGGACTCCTAAGCCAGGGATTGTGGGTTCGAGTCCCATCTGGGGTGATTACAGCAGAGTGGCGCAGCGGAAGCATGCTGGGCCCATAACCTAGAGGTCGATGGATCGAAACCATCCTCTGCCAGATCTTTTTAAACCTCAATCTTATTCAGGAGGCTTTTACAATAAACAAAGAGTTAACTCCTAGAAACTCCAGAGGTACTGGCCTCCTCAGACAGAGATTGTGGTTTCAAGTCCTGTCAAGATTGATTACAGCAGAGTTGCGCAGCGGAAGCGTGCCGGGCCCATAACGCAGAGGTCGATGGATCGAAACCATCCTCTGCTAAGACCTTTTACCTTCTAGACACTCTTGAATCCCTAAAAATGGGCAACAACCACAGGTTGGTCATGAAAACCTGAGGCCACTTTCACCTCTCATAATAGTCATTCATCTAGAAGACTCTTTGTGTGTATTGTAAAGGATTCCTGATTAAGATTGAGATTTAAAAGGGCAAGTTAGAAAATGCGTTAAAGCCCCAGTGGCCTAATGGAAAAGGCACTGGCCTCCTAAGCCAGGGATTGTGGGTTCGAATCCCATCTAGGGTGATTACTGCAGAGTGGCGCAGCGGAAGCGTGCTGGGCCCATAACCCAGAGGTCGATCGATTGAAACCATCCTCTGCTAAGTCTTTTTAAATCTCAATCTTATTCAGGAGGCTTTTGCTATATACACAAAGAATTAACTCATAGACACTGCAGAGGCACTTCTTCCTCAGACAGAGATTGTGGTTTCAAGTCCTGCCAAGATTCATTACAGCAGAGTGGCGCAGCGGAAGCGTGCTGGGCCCATAGGTCGATGGGTCGAAACCATCCTCTGCTAAGTCTTTTTAAATCTCAATCTTATTCAGGAGGATTTTACAATACAAACAAAAAGTTAACTCCTAGAAACTCCAGAGGCACTGGACTCCTAAGCCAGGGATTGTGGGTTCGAGTCCCATCTGGGGTGATTACAGCAGAATGGCGCAGCGGAAGCGTGCTTGGCCCATAACCCAGAGGTCGATGGATCGAAACTATCCTCTGCTAAGTCTTTTTAAATCTCAATCTTATTCAGGAGGCTTTTACAATACACAAAGAGTTAACTCCTATAAACTCCAGAGGCACTGGCCTCCTCAGACAGAGATTGTGGTTTCAAGTCCTGTCAAGGTCGATTACAGCAGAGTGGCGCAGCGGAAGCGTGCCGGGCCCATAACCCAGAGGTCGATGGATCGAAACCATCCTCTGCTAAGACCTTTTACCTTCTAGACACTCTTGAATCCCTAAAAATGGGCAACAACCACAGGTTGGTCATGAAAAGCTGAGGCCACTTTCACCTCTCATAATAGTCATTCATCTAGAAGACTCTTTGTGTGTATTGTAAAGGACTCCTGATTAAGATTGAGATTTAAAAGGGCAAGTTAGCAAATGCGTTAAAGCCCCAGTGGCCTAATGGATAAGGCACTGGCCTCCTAAGCCAGGGATTGTGGGTTTGAGTCCCATCTGGGGTGATTACAGCAGAGTGGTGCAGTGGGACCGTGCTGTGCCCATAAACCAAAAGGTCAATAGATCGTAACCATCCTCTACTAAGTTTTTTTAAATCTCAATCTTATTCAGGAGGATTTTACAATACAAACAAAAAGTTAACTCCTAGAAACTCCAGAGGCACTGGACTCCTAAGCCAGGGATTGTGGGTTAGAGTCCCATCTGGGGTGATTAAGGCAGAGTGGCGCAGCGGAAGCGTTCTGGCCCCATAACCCAGAGGTCGATGGATCGAAACCATCCTCTGCAAAGACCTTTTTCCTTCTAGACACTCTTGAATCCCTAAAAATGGGCAACAACCACAGGTTGGTCATGAAAAGCTGAGGCCACTTTCACCTCTCATAATAGTCATTCATCGAGAAGACTCTTTCTGTGTGTTGGAAAGGACTCCTGATTAAGATTGAGATTTAAAAGGGCAAGTTAGTAACTGCATTAAAGCCCAAGTGGCCTAATGGATAAGGCACTGGCCTCCTAAGCTAGGGATTGTAGGTTCGAGTCCCATCTGGGGTGATTATAGCAGAGTGGTGCGGTGGGACAGTGCTGTGCCCATAACCCAGAGGTCAATGGATCGTAACCATCCTCTACTAAGTTGTTTTAAATCTCAATATTATTCAGGAGGCTTTTACTATACACACAAATAATTACCTCATAGACACTCCAGAAGCACTGGCCTCCTCAGACAGAGATTGTGGTTTCAAGTCCCGTCAAGATAGATTACAGCAGCTTGCACAGCGGAAGCGTGCTGGGCCCATAACCTAGAGGTCGATGGATCGAAACCGTCCTCTGCTAAGTCTTTTTAAATCTCAATCTTATTCAGGAGGCTTTTACAATACACACAAAGAATTAACTCCTAGAAACTCCAGAGGCACTGGACTCCTAAGACAGGGATTGTGGGTTCGAGTCCCATCTGAGGTGATTACAGCAGAGTGGCGCAGCGGAAGCGTGCTGGGCCCATAACCCAGAGGTCGATGGATCAAAACCATCCTCTGCTAAGTCTTTTTAAATCTCAATCTTATTCAGGAGGCTTTTACTATACACACAAATAATTACCTCATAGACACTCCAGAGGCACTGCCTCCTCAGACAGAGATTGTGGTTTCAAGTCCTGCCAAGAGTGATTACAGCAGAGTGGCGCAGCGGAAGTGTGCTGGGTCCACAACCCATAGGTTGATGTATCGAAACAATCCTCTGCTAAGTCGTTTTAAATCTCAATCTTATTCAGGAGGCTTTTACAATACACACAGAAAGTTAACTCCTAGAAACCCCAGAGGCACTGGACTCCTAAGCCAGGGATTGTGGGTTCGAGTCCCATCTGGGGTGATTACAGCAGAGTGGCGCAGTGGGACCGTGCTGTGCCCATAACCCAGAGGTCAATGGATCGTAACCATCCTCTGCTAAGACATTTTACCTTCTAGACACTCTTGAATCCCTAAAAATGGGCAACAACCACAGGTTGGTCATGAATAGCTGAGGCCACTTTCACCTCTCATAATAGTCATTCATCTACAAGACTCTTTCTGTGTATTGTAAAGGACTCCTGATTAAGATTGAGATTTAAAAGGGCAAGTTAGTAACTGCATTAAAGCCCCAGTGGCCTAATGGATAAGGCACTGGCCTCCTAAGCCAGGGATTGTGGTTTCGAGTCCCATATGGGGTGATTACAGCAGAGTGGTGCAGTGGGACCGTGCTGTGCCCATAAACCAAAAGGTCAATAGATTGTAACCATCCTCTACTAAGTTGTTTTAAATCTCAATATTATTCAGGTGGCTTTTACTATACACACTAATAATTACCTCATAGACACTCCAGAGGCACTAGACTCCTCGGACAGAGATTGTGGTTTCGGATCGTATCAAGATGGATTACAGCAGAGTGGCGCAGCGGAAGCGTGCTGGGCCCATAACCCAGAGGTCGATGGCTCGAAACCATCCTCTGCTAAGTCTTTTTAAATCTTAATCTTATTCAGGAGGATTTTACAATACAAACAAAAAGTTAACTCCTAGAATCTCCAGAGGCACTGGACTCCTAAGCCAGGGATTGTGGGTTCGAGTCCCATCTGGGGTAATTACAGCAGAGTGGCGCAGCGGAAGCGTGCTGGGCCCATAACCCAGAGGTCGATGGATTGATACCATCCTCTGCTAAGTCTTTTTAAATCTCAATCTTATTCAGGAGGCTTTTACAATACACAAATAGTTAACTCCTAGAAACTCCAGAAGGCACTGGCCTCCTCAGACAGAGATTGTGGTTTCAAGTCCTGTCAAGATTGATTACAAGCAGAGTCGCGCAGCGGAAGCGTGCTGGGCCCATAACCCAGAGGTCGATGGATCGAAACCATCTTCTGCTAAGACCTTTTACCTTCTAGACACTCTTGAATCCCTAAAAATCGGCAACAACCATAGGTTGGTCATGAAAAGCTGAGGCCACTTTCACCTCTCATAATAGTCATTCATCTAGAAGACTCTTTGTGTGTATTGTAAAGGACTCCTGATTAAGATTGAGATTTAAAAGGGCAAGTTAGCAAACGGTTAAAGCCCCAGTGGCCTAATGGATAAGGCACTGGCCTCCTAAGCCAGGGATTGTGGGTTCGACTCCCACCTAGGGTGATTGCAGCGGAAGTGTGGTGGGCCCATAACCCAGAGATCAATGGACCGAAGCCATCCTCTGCTAAGACTTTTTAAATCTCAATCTTATTCAGGAGGCTTTTACAATACACACAAAAAGTTAACTCCTAGAAACTCCAGAGGCACTGAATACCCAAGCCAGGGATTGTGGGTTCGAGTCCCATCTGGGGTGATTACAGCAGAGTGGCGCAGCGGAAGCGTGCTGGGCCCATAACCCAGAGGTCGATGGATCGAAACCATCCTCTGCTAAGACCTTTTACCTTCTAGACACTCTTGAATCCCTAAAAATGGGCAACAACCACAGGTTGGTCATGAAAAGCTGAGGCCACTTTCACCTCTCATAATAGTCATTCATCTACAAGACTCTTTCTGTGTATTGTAAAGGACTCCTGATTAAGATTGAGATTTAAAAGGGCAAGTTAGTAACTGCATTCAAGCCCCAGAGGCCTAATGGATAAGGCACTGGCCTCCTAAGCCAGGGATTGTGGGTTCGAGTCCCATCTGGGGTGATTACAGCAGAGTGGTGCAGTGGGACCGTGCTGTGCCCATAACCCAGAGGTCAATGGATCGTAACCATCCTCTACTAAGTTGTTTTAAATCTCAATATTATTCAGGAGGCTTTTACTATACACACAAATAATTACCTCATAGACACTCCAGAAGCACTGGCCTCCTCAGACAGAGATTGTGGTTTCAAGTCCTGTCAAGATTGATTACAGCAGAGTGGCGCAGCGGAAGCGTGCTGGGCCCATAACCCAGAGGTCGATGGATCGAAACCATCCTCTGCTATGTCTTTTTAAATCTCAATCTTATTCAGGAGGCTTTTACAATACACACAAAAAGGTAACTCCTAGAAACTCCAGAGGCACTGGACTCCTAAGCCAGGGATTGTGGGTTCGAGTCCCATCTGGGGTGATTACAGCAGAGTGGTGCAACGGAAGCGTGCTGGGCCCATAACCCAGAGGTCAATGGATCGAAGCCATCCTCTGCTAAGTCTTTTTAAATCTCAATCTTATTCAGGAGGCTTTTACAATACACACAAAAAGTTAACTCCTAGAAACTCCAGAGGCACTGAATACCTAAGCCAGGGATTGTGGGTTCGAGTCCCATCTGGGGTGATTGCAGCGGAAGCGTGCTGTGCCCATGACCCAGAGGTCGATGGATCGAAAACATCCTCTGCTAAGACCTTTTACCTTCTAGACACTCTTGAATCCCTAAAAATGGGCAACAACCACAGGTTGGTCATGAAAAGCTGAGGCCACTTTCACCTCTCATAATAGTCATTCATCTACAAGACTCTTTCTGTGTATTGTAAAGGACTCCTGATTAAGATTGAGATTTAAAAGGGCAAGTTAGTAACTGCATTAAAGCCCCAGTGGCCTAATGGATAAGGCACTGGCCTCCTAAGCCAGGGATTGTGGGTTCGAGTCCCATCTGGGGTGATTACAGCAGAGTGGTGCAGTGGGACCGTGCTGTGCCCATAACACAGAGGTCAATGTATTGTAACCATCCTCTACTAAGTTGTTTTAAATCTCAATATTATTCAGGAGGCTTTTACTATACACACTAATAATTACCTCATAGACACTCCAGAAGCACTGGCCTCCGCAGTCAGAGATTGTGGTTTCAAGTCCTGTCAAGATTGATTACAGCAGAGTGGCGCAGCGGAAGCGTGCTGGGCCCATAACCCAGAGGTCGATGGATCGAAACTATCCTCTGCTACATCTTTTTAAATCTCAATCTTATTCAGGAGGCTTTTGCTATACACACAAAGAATTAACTCATAGACACTCCAGAGGCACTAGACTCCTCGGACAGAGATTGTGGTTTCGGATCGTATCAAGATTGATTACAGCAGAGTGGCGCAGCGGAAGCGTGCTGGGCCCATAACCCAGAGGTCGATGGATCGAAACCATCCTCTGCTAAGTCTTTTTAAATCTCAATCTTATTCAGGAGGCTTTTACTATACTCACAAATAATTAACTCATAGACACTCCAGAGGCACTGCCTTCTCAGACAGAGATTGTGGTTTCAAGCTCTGCCAATATTGATCACAGCAGAGTGGCGCAACGGAAGCGTGCTGGGCCCATAACCCAGAGGTCGATGGATCGAAACCATCCTCTGCTAAGACCTTTTACCTTCTAGACACTCTTGAATCCCTAAAAATGGGCAACAACCACAGGTTGGTCATGAAAAGCTGAGGCCACTTTCACCTCTCATAATAGTCATTCATCTAGAAGACTCTTTGTGTGTATTGTAAAGGATTCCTGATTAAGATTGAGATTTAAAAGGGCAAGTTAGCAAAAGCGTTAAAGCCCCAGTGGCCTAATGGACAAGGCATTGCCCTTCTAAGCCAGGGATTGTGGGTTCGAATCCCATCTAGGGTGATTACTGCAGAGTGGTGCAGCGGAAGCATGTTGTGCCCATAACCTAGAGGTCGATGGATCGAAACCATCCTCTGCTAAGTCTTTTTAATTCTCAATCTTATTCAGGAGGCTTTTGCTATACACACAAAGAATTAACTCATAGACACTCCAGAGGCACTAGACTCCTCGGACAGAGATTGTGGTTTCGGATCGCATCAAGATTGATTACAGCAGAGTGGGGCAGCGGAAGCGTGCTGTGCTCATAACCCAGAGGTCGATGGATCAAAAACCATCCTCTGCTAAGTCTTTTTAAATCTCAATCTTATTCAGGAGGCTTTTGCTATACACACAAACAATTAACTCATAGACACTCCAGAGGCACTGTGCTAAGTCTTTTTAAATCTCAATCTTATTCAGGAGGCTTTTACAATACACATAAAAAGTTAACTCCTAGAAACTCCAGAGGCACTGGACTCCTAAGCCAGGGATTGTGGGTTCGAGTCCCATCTGGGTTGATTACAGCAGAGTGGCGCAGCGGAAGCATACTGCGCCCATAACCTAGAGGTCGATGGATCAAACCGTCTCTGCTAAGTCTTTTTAAATCTCAATCTTTATCAGGAGGCTTTTACAATACACAAAGAGTTAACTCCTAGAAACTCCAGAGGCACTGGCCTCCTCAGACAGAGATTGTGGTTTCAAGTCCTGTCAAGATCGATTACAGCAGAGTGGCGCAGCGGAAGCGTGCTGTGCCCATAACCCAGAGGTCGATGGATCAAAAACCATCCTCTGCTAAGTCTTTTTAAATCTCAATCTTATTTAGGAGGCTTTTACTATACACACAAATAATTAACTCATAGACACTCCAGAGGCACTGCCTCCTCAGACAGAGATTGTGGTTTCAAGTCCTGCCAAGCTTCATTACAGCAGAGTGGCGCAGCGGAAGCGTGCTGGGCCCATAACCCAGAGGTCAATGGATCGAAACCATCCTCTGCTAAGTCTTTTTAAATCTCAATCTTATTTAGGAGGCTTTTACTATACACACAAATAATTAACTCATAGACACTCCAGAGGCACTGCCTCCTCAGACAGAGATTGTGGTTTCAAGTCCTGCCAAGATTCATTACAGCAGAGTGGCGCAGCGGAAGCGTGCTGGGCCCATAACCCAGAGGTCGATGGATCAAAACCACCCTCTGCAAAGACCTTTTACCTTCTAGACACTCTTGAATCCCTAAAAATGGGCAACACCCACAGGTTGGTCATGAAAAGCTGAAGCCACTTTCACCTCTCATAATAGTCATTCATCTAGAAGACTCTTTGTGCGTATTGTAAAGGACTCCTGATTAAAATTTAGATTTAAAAGGGCAAGTTAGAAAATGCATTAAAGCCCCAGTGGCCTAATGAATAAGGCACTGGCCTCCTAAGCCAGGTATTGTGGGTTCGAATCCCATCTAGGGTGATTACAGCAGAGTGGCGCAGCGGAAGCGTGCTGGGATCGAAACCACCCTCTGCTAAGACCTTTTACCTTCTAGACACTCGTGAATCCCTAAAAATGGGCAACATCCACAGGTTGGTCATGAAAAGCTGAGGCCACTTTCACCTCTCATAATAGTCATTCATCTAGAAGACTCTTTGTGCGTATTGTAAAGGACTCCTGATTAAAATTTAGATTTAAAAGGGCAAGTTAGAAAATGCATTAAAGCCCCAGTGGCCTAATGGATAAGGCACTGGCCTCCTAAGCCAGGTATTGTGGGTTCGAATCCCATCTAGGGTGATTACAGCAGAGTGGCGCAGCGGAAGTGTGCTGGGTCCACAACCCATAGGTTGATGTATCGAAACAATCCTCTGCTAAGTCTTTTTAAATCTCAATCTTATTCAGGAGGCTTTTACAATACACACAGAAAGTTAACTCCTAGAAACCCCAGAGGCACTGGACTCCTAAGCCAGGGATTGTGGGTTCGAGTCCCATCTGGGGTGATTACAGCAGAGTGGCGCAGTGGGACCGTGCTGTGCCCATAACCCAGAGGTCAATGGATCGTAACCATCCTCTGCTAAGACATTTTACCTTCTAGACACTCTTGAATCCCTAAAAATGGGCAACAACCACAGGTTGGTCATGAAAAGCTGAGGCCACTTTCACCTCTCATAATAGTCATTCATCTACAAGACTCTTTCTGTGTATTGTAAAGGACTCCTGATTAAGATTGAGATTTAAAAGGGCAAGTTAGTAACTGCATTAAAGCCCCAGTGGCCTAATGGATAAGGCACTGGCCTCCTAAGCCAGGGATTGTGGTTTCGAGTCCCATATGGGGTGATTACAGCAGAGTGGTGCAGTGGGACCGTGCTGTGCCCATAAACCAAAAGGTCAATAGATCGTAACCATCCTCTACTAAGTTGTTTTAAATCTCAATATTATTCAGGTGGCTTTTACTATACACACTAATAATTACCTCATAGACACTCCAGAGGCACTAGACTCCTCGGACAGAGATTGTGGTTTCGGATCGTATCAAGATGGATTACAGCAGAGTGGCGCAGCGGAAGCGTGCTGGGCCCATAACCCAGAGGTCGATGGCTCGAAACCATCCTCTGCTAAGTCTTTTTAAATCTTAATCTTATTCAGGAGGATTTTACAATACAAACAAAAAGTTAACTCCTAGAATCTCCAGAGGCACTGGACTCCTAAGCCAGGGATTGTGGGTTCGAGTCCCATCTGGGGTAATTACAGCAGAGTGGCGCAGCGGAAGCGTGCTGGGCCCATAACCCAGAGGTCGATGGATTGATACCATCCTCTGCTAAGTCTTTTTAAATCTCAATCTTATTCAGGAGGCTTTTACAATACACAAATAGTTAACTCCTAGAAACTCCAGAAGGCACTGGCCTCCTCAGACAGAGATTGTGGTTTCAAGTCCTGTCAAGATTGATTACAAGCAGAGTCGTGCAGCGGAAGCGTGCTGGGCCCATAACCCAGAGGTCGATGGATCGAAACCATCTTCTGCTAAGACCTTTTACCTTCTAGACACTCTTGAATCCCTAAAAATCGGCAACAACCATAGGTTGGTCATGAAAAGCTGAGGCCACTTTCACCTCTCATAATAGTCATTCATCTAGAAGACTCTTTGTGTGTATTGTAAAGGACTCCTGATTAAGATTGAGATTTAAAAGGGCAAGTTAGCAAACGGTTAAAGCCCCAGTGGCCTAATGGATAAGGCACTGGCCTCCTAAGCCAGGGATTGTGGGTTCGACTCCCACCTAGGGTGATTGCAGCGGAAGTGTGGTGGGCCCATAACCCAGAGATCAATGGACCGAAGCCATCCTCTGCTAAGACTTTTTAAATCTCAATCTTATTCAGGAGGCTTTTACAATACACACAAAAAGTTAACTCCTAGAAACTCCAGAGGCACTGAATACCCAAGCCAGGGATTGTGGGTTCGAGTCCCATCTGGGGTGATTACAGCAGAGTGGCGCAGCGGAAGCGTGCTGGGCCCATAACCCAGAGGTCGATGGATCGAAACCATCCTCTGCTAAGACCTTTTACCTTCTAGACACTCTTGAATCCCTAAAAATGGGCAACAACCACAGGTTGGTCATGAAAAGCTGAGGCCACTTTCACCTCTCATAATAGTCATTCATCTACAAGACTCTTTCTGTGTATTGTAAAGGACTCCTGATTAAGATTGAGATTTAAAAGGGCAAGTTAGTAACTGCATTCAAGCCCCAGTGGCCTAATGGATAAGGCACTGGCCTCCTAAGCCAGGGATTGTGGGTTCGAGTCCCATCTGGGGTGATTACAGCAGAGTGGTGCAGTGGGACCGTGCTGTGCCCATAACCCAGAGGTCAATGGATCGTAACCATCCTCTACTAAGTTGTTTTAAATCTCAATATTATTCAGGAGGCTTTTACTATACACACAAATAATTACCTCATAGACACTCCAGAAGCACTGGCCTCCTCAGACAGAGATTGTGGTTTCAAGTCCTGTCAAGATTGATTACAGCAGAGTGGCGCAGCGGAAGAGTGCTGGGCCCATAACCCAGAGGTCGATGGATCGAAACCATCCTCTGCTATGTCTTTTTAAATCTCAATCTTATTCAGGAGGCTTTTACAATACACACAAAAAGGTAACTCCTAGAAACTCCAGAGGCACTGGACTCCTAAGCCAGGGATTGTGGGTTCGAGTCCCATCTGGGGTGATTACAGCAGAGTGGCGCAGCGGAAGCGTGCTGGGCCCATAACCCAGAGGTCAATGGATCGAAGCCATCCTCTGTTAAGTCTTTTTAAATCTCAATCTTATTCAGGAGGCTTTTACAATACACACAAAAAGTTAACTCCTAGAAACTCCAGAGGCACTGAATACCTAAGCCAGGGATTGTGGGTTCGAGTCCCATCTGGGGTGATTGCAGCGGAAGCGTGCTGTGCCCATAACCCAGAGGTCGATGGATCGAAAACATCCTCTGCTAAGACCTTTTACCTTCTAGACACTCTTGAATCCCTAAAAATGGGCAACAACCACAGGTTGGTCATGAAAAGCTGAGGCCACTTTCACCTCTCATAATAGTCATTCATCTACAAGACTCTTTCTGTGTATTGTAAAGGACTCCTGATTAAGATTGAGATTTAAAAGGGCAAGTTAGTAACTGCATTAAAGCCCCAGTGGCCTAATGGATAAGGCACTGGCCTCCTAAGCCAGGGATTGTGGGTTCGAGTCCCATCTGGGGTGATTACAGCAGAGTGGTGCAGTGGGACCGTGCTGTGCCCATAACACAGAGGTCAATGTATTGTAACCATCCTCTACTAAGTTGTTTTAAATCTCAATATTATTCAGGAGGCTTTTACTATACACACTAATAATTACCTCATAGACACTCCAGAAGCACTGGCCTCCGCAGTCAGAGATTGTGGTTTCAAGTCCTGTCAAGATTGATTACAGCAGAGTGGCGCAGCGGAAGCGTGCTGGGCCCATAACCCAGAGGTCGATGGATCGAAACTATCCTCTGCTACATCTTTTTAAATCTCAATCTTATTCAGGAGGCTTTTGCTATACACACAAAGAATTAACTCATAGACACTCCAGAGGCACTAGACTCCTCGGACAGAGATTGTGGTTTCGGATCGTATCAAGATTGATTACAGCAGAGTGGCGCAGCGGAAGCGTGCTGGGCCCATAACCCAGAGGTCGATGGATCGAAACCATCCTATGCTAAGTCTTTTTAAATCTCAATCTTATTCAGGAGGCTTTTACTATACTCACAAATAATTAACTCATAGACACTCCAGAGGCACTGCCTTCTCAGACAGAGATTGTGGTTTCAAGTCCTGCCAATATTGATCACAGCAGAGTGGCGCAACGGAAGCGTGCTGGGCCCATAACCCAGAGGTCGATGGATCGAAACCATCCTCTGCTAAGACCTTTTACCTTCTAGACACTCTTGAATCCCTAAAAATGGGCAACAACCACAGGTTGGTCATGAAAAGCTGAGGCCACTTTCACCTCTCATAATAGTCATTCATCTAGAAGACTCTTTGTGTGTATTGTAAAGGATTCCTGATTAAGATTGAGATTTAAAAGGGCAAGTTAGCAAAAGCGTTAAAGCCCCAGTGGCCTAATGGACAAGGCATTGCCCTTCTAAGCCAGGGATTGTGGGTTCGAATCCCATCTAGGGTGATTACTGCAGAGTGGTGCAGCGGAAGCATGTTGTGCCCATAACCTAGAGGTCGATGGATCGAAACCATCCTCTGCTAAGTCTTTTTAATTCTCAATCTTATTCAGGAGGCTTTTGCTATACACACAAAGAATTAACTCATAGACACTCCAGAGGCACTAGACTCCTCGGACAGAGATTGTGGTTTCGGATCGCATCAAGATTGATTACAGCAGAGTGGGGCAGCGGAAGCGTGCTGTGCTCATAACCCAGAGGTCGATGGATCAAAAACCATCCTCTGCTAAGTCTTTTTAAATCTCAATCTTATTCAGGAGGCTTTTGCTATACACACAAACAATTAACTCATAGACACTCCAGAGGCACTGTGCTAAGTCTTTTTAAATCTCAATCTTATTCAGGAGGCTTTTACAATACACATAAAAAGTTAACTCCTAGAAACTCCAGAGGCACTGGACTCCTAAGCCAGGGATTGTGGGTTCGAGTCCCATCTGGGGTGATTACAGCAGAGTGGCGCAGCGGAAGCATACTGCGCCCATAACCTAGAGGTCGATGGATCAAACCGTCTCTGCTAAGTCTTTTTAAATCTCAATCTTTATCAGGAGGCTTTTACAATACACAAAGAGTTAACTCCTAGAAACTCCAGAGGCACTGGCCTCCTCAGACAGAGATTGTGGTTTCAAGTCCTGTCAAGATCGATTACAGCAGAGTGGCGCAGCGGAAGCGTGCTGTGCCCATAACCCAGAGGTCGATGGATCAAAAACCATCCTCTGCTAAGTCTTTTTAAATCTCAATCTTATTTAGGAGGCTTTTACTATACACACAAATAATTAACTCATAGACACTCCAGAGGCACTGCCTCCTCAGACAGAGATTGTGGTTTCAAGTCCTGCCAAGCTTCATTACAGCAGAGTGGCGCAGCGGAAGCGTGCTGGGCCCATAACCCAGAGGTCAATGGATCGAAACCATCCTCTGCTAAGTCTTTTTAAATCTCAATCTTATTTAGGAGGCTTTTACTATACACACAAATAATTAACTCATAGACACTCCAGAGGCACTGCCTCCTCAGACAGAGATTGTGGTTTCAAGTCCTGCCAAGATTCATTACAGCAGAGTGGCGCAGCGGAAGCGTGCTGGGCCCATAACCCAGAGGTCGATGGATCAAAACCACCCTCTGCTAAGACCTTTTACCTTCTAGACACTCTTGAATCCCTAAAAATGGGCAACACCCACAGGTTGGTCATGAAAAGCTGAAGCCACTTTCACCTCTCATAATAGTCATTCATCTAGAAGACTCTTTGTGCGTATTGTAAAGGACTCCTGATTAAAATTTAGATTTAAAAGGGCAAGTTAGAAAATGCATTAAAGCCCCAGTGGCCTAATGAATAAGGCACTGGCCTCCTAAGCCAGGTATTGTGGGTTCGAATCCCATCTAGGGTGATTACAGCAGAGTGGCGCAGCGGAAGCGTGCTGGGATCGAAACCACCCTCTGCTAAGACCTTTTACCTTCTAGACACTCGTGAATCCCTAAAAATGGGCAACATCCACAGGTTGGTCATGAAAAGCTGAGGCCACTTTCACCTCTCATAATAGTCATTCATCTAGAAGACTCTTTGTGTGTATTGTAAAGGACTCCTGATTAAGATTTAGATTTAAAAGGGCAAGTTAGAAAATGCTTTAAAGCCCCAGTGCCCTAATGGATAAGGCACTGGCCTCCTAAGCCAGATATTGTGGGTTCGAGTCCCATCTAGGGTGATTACAGCAGAGTGGCGCAGCGGAAGCGTGCTGGGCCCATAACCCAGAGGTCGATGGATCGAAACCATCCTCTGCTAAGACATTTTACCTTCTAGACACTCTTGAATCCCTAAAAATGGGCAACATCCACAGGTTGGTCATGAAAAGCTGAGGCCACTTTCACCTCTCATAATAGTCATTCATCTAGAAGACTCTTTGTGTGTATTGTAAAGGACTCCTGATTAAGATTTAGATTTAAAAGGGCAAGTTAGAAAATGCTTTAAAGCCCCAGTGGCCTAATGGATAAGGCACTGGCCTCCTAAGCCAGATATTGTGGGTTCGAGTCCCATCTAGGGTGATTACAGCAGAGTGGCGCAGCGGAAGCGTGCTGGGCCCATAACCCAGAGGTCGATGGATCGAAACCATCCTCTGCTAAGACATTTTACCTTCTAGACAGTCTTGAATCCCTAAAAATGGGCAACAACAACAGGTTGGTCATGAAAAGCTGAGGCCACTTTCACCTCTCATAATAGTCATTCATCGAGAAGACTCTTTCTGTGTATTGGAAAGGACTCCTGATTAAGATTGAGATTTAAAAGGGCAAGTTAGTAACTGCATTAAAGCCCCAGTGGACTAATGGATAAGGCACTGGCCTCCTAAGCCAGGGATTGTAGGTTCGAGTCCCATCTGGGGTGATTACAGCAGAGTGGTGCAGTGGGACAGTGCTGTGCCCATAACCCAGAGGTCAATGGATCGTAACCATGCTCTACTAAGTTGTTTTAAATCTCAATATTATTCAGGAGGCTTTTACTATACACACTAATAATTACCTCATAGACACTCCAGAAGCACTGGCATCCTCAGACAGAGATTGTGGTTTCAAGTCCTGTCAAGATTGATTACAGCAGAGTGGCGCAGCGGAAGCGTGCTGGGCCCATAACCCAGAGGTCAATGGATCGAAACCATCCTCTGCTAAGTCTTTTTAAATCTCAATCTTATTCAGGAGGCTTTTACAATACACACAAATAATTAACTCCTAGAAACTCCAGAGGCACTGGACTCCTAAGACAGGGATTGTGGGTTCGAGTCCCATCTGAGGTGATTACAGCAGAGTGGCGCAGCGGAAGCGTGCTGGGCCCATAACACAGAGGTCGATGAATCGAAACCATCCTCTGCTAAGTCTTTTTAAATCTCAATCTTATTCAGGAGGCTTTTACTATACTCACAAATAATTAACTCATAGACACTCCAGAGGCACTGCCTTCTCAGACAGAGATTGTGGTTTCAAGTCCTGCCAATATTGATCACAGCAGAGTGGCGCAGCGGAAGCGTGCTGGGCCCATAACCCAGAGGTCGATGGATCGAAACCATCCTCTGCTAAGACCTTTTACCTTCTAGACACTCTTGAATCCCTAAAAATGGGCAACAACCACAGGTTGGTCATGAAAAGCTGAGGCCACTTTCACCTCTCATAATAGTCATTCATCTAGAAGACTCTTTGTGTGTATTGTAAAGGATTCCTGATTAAGATTGAGATTTAAAAGGGCAAGTTAGCAAATGCGTTAAAGCCCCAGTGGCCTAATGGACAAGGCATTGCCCTTCTAAGCCAGGGATTGTGGGTTCGAATCCCATCTAGGGTGATTACTGCAGAGTGGTGCAGCGGAAGCGTGCTGGGCCCATAACCCATAGGTCGATGGATCAAAACCATCCTGTGCTAAGTCTTTTTAAATCTCAATCTTATTCAGGAGGCTTTTACAATACACACAAAAAGTTAACTCCTAGAAACTCCAGAGGCACTGGACTCCTAAGCCAGGGATTGTGGGTTCGAGTCCCATCTGGGGTGATTACAGCAGAGTGGCGCAGCGGAAGCATGTTGTGCCCATAATCTAGAGGTCGATGGATCGAAACCATCCTCTGCTAAGTCTTTTTAATTCTCAATCTTATTCAGGAGGCTTTTGCTATACACACAAAGAATTAACTCATAGACACTCCAGAGGCACTAGACTCCTCGGACAGAGATTGTGGTTTCGGATCGCATCAAGATTGATTACAGCAGAGTGGGGCAGCGGAAGCGTGCTGTGCTCATAACCCAGAGGTCGATGAATCAAAAACCATCCTCTGCTAAGTCTTTTTAAATCTCAATCTTATTCAGGAGGCTTTTATAATACACATAAAAAGTTAACTCCTAGAACTCCAGAGGCACTGGACTCCTAAGCCAGGGATTGTGGGTTCGAGTCCCATTTGTGGTCATTACAGCAGAGTGGCGCAGCGGAAGCATGCTGGGCCCGTAACCTAGAGGTCGATGGATCGAAACCATCTTCTGCTAAGTCTTTTTAAATCTCAATCTTTATCAGGAGGCTTTTACAATACACAAAGAGTTAACTCCTAGAAACTCCAGAGGCACTGGCCTCCTCAGACAGAGATTGTGGGTTCAAGTCCTGTCAAGACCGATTACAGCAGAGTGGCGCAGCGGAAGCGTGCTGGGCCCATAACCCAGAGGTCGATGGATCGAAACCATCCTCTGCTAAGTCTTTTTAAATCTCAATCTTATTCAGGAGGCTTTTGCTATACACACAAACAATTAACTCATAGACACTCCAGAGGCACTGTGCTAAGTCTTTTTAAATCTCAATCTTATTCAGGAGGCTTTTACAATACACATAAAAAGTTAACTCCTAGAAACTCCAGAGGCACTGGACTCCTAAGCCAGGGATTGTGGGTTCGAGTCCCATCTGGGGTGATTACAGCAGAGTGGCGCAGCGGAAGCATACTGCGCCCATAACCTAGAGGTCGATGGATCAAACCGTCTCTGCTAAGTCTTTTTAAATCTCAATCTTTATCAGGAGGCTTTTACAATACACAAAGAGTTAACTCCTAGAAACTCCAGAGGCACTGGCCTCCTCAGACAGAGATTGTGGTTTCAAGTCCTGTCAAGATCGATTACAGCAGAGTGGCGCAGCGGAAGCGTGCTGTGCCCATAACCCAGAGGTCGATGGATCAAAAACCATCCTCTGCTAAGTCTTTTTAAATCTCAATCTTATTTAGGAGGCTTTTACTATACACACAAATAATTAACTCATAGACACTCCAGAGGCACTGCCTCCTCAGACAGAGATTGTGGTTTCAAGTCCTGCCAAGCTTCATTACAGCAGAGTGGCGCAGCGGAAGCGTGCTGGGCCCATAACCCAGAGGTCAATGGATCGAAACCATCCTCTGCTAAGTCTTTTTAAATCTCAATCTTATTTAGGAGGCTTTTACTATACACACAAATAATTAACTCATAGACACTCCAGAGGCACTGCCTCCTCAGACAGAGATTGTGGTTTCAAGTCCTGCCAAGATTCATTACAGCAGAGTGGCGCAGCGGAAGCGTGCTGGGCCCATAACCCAGAGGTCGATGGATCAAAACCACCCTCTGCTAAGACCTTTTACCTTCTAGACACTCTTGAATCCCTAAAAATGGGCAACATCCACAGGTTGGTCATGAAAAGCTGAAGCCACTTTCACCTCTCATAATAGTCATTCATCTAGAAGACTCTTTGTGCGTATTGTAAAGGACTCCTGATTAAAATTTAGATTTAAAAGGGCAAGTTAGAAAATGCATTAAAGCCCCAGTGGCCTAATGAATAAGGCACTGGCCTCCTAAGCCAGGTATTGTGGGTTCGAATCCCATCTAGGGTGATTACAGCAGAGTGGCGCAGCGGAAGCGTGCTGGGATCGAAACCACCCTCTGCTAAGACCTTTTACCTTCTAGACACTCGTGAATCCCTAAAAATGGGCAACATCCACAGGTCGGTCATGAAAAGCTGAGGCCACTTTCACCTCTCATAATAGTCATTCATCTAGAAGACTCTTTGTGCGTATTGTAAAGGACTCCTGATTAAAATTTAGATTTAAAAGGGCAAGTTAGAAAATGCATTAAAGCCCCAGTGGCCTAATGGATAAGGCACTGGCCTCCTAAGCCAGGTATTGTGGGTTCGAATCCCATCTAGGGTGATTACAGCAGAGTGGCGCAGCGGAAGCGTGCTGGGCCCATAACCCAGAGGTCGATGGATCGAAACCATCCTCTGCTAAGACATTTTACCTTCTAGACACTCTTGAATCCCTAAAAATGGGCAACATCCACAGGTTGGTCATGAAAAGCTGAGGCCACTTTCACCTCTCATAATAGTCATTCATCTAGAAGACTCTTTGTGTGTATTGTAAAGGACTCCTGATTAAGATTTAGATTTAAAAGGGCAAGTTAGAAAATGCTTTAAAGCCCCAGTGGCCTAATGGATAAGGCACTGGCCTCCTAAGCCAGATATTGTGGGTTCGAGTCCCATCTAGGGTGATTACAGCAGAGTGGCGCAGCGGAAGCGTGCTGGGCCCATAACCCAGAGGTCGATGGATCGAAACCATCCTCTGCTAAGACATTTTACCTTCTAGACAGTCTTGAATCCCTAAAAATGGGCAACAACAACAGGTTGGTCATGAAAAGCTGAGGCCACTTTCACCTCTCATAATAGTCATTCATCGAGAAGACTCTTTCTGTGTATTGGAAAGGACTCCTGATTAAGATTGAGATTTAAAAGGGCAAGTTAGTGATTGCATTAAAGCCCCAGTGGCCTAATGGATAAGGCACTGGCCTCCTAAGCCAGGGATTGTAGGTTCGAGTCCCATCTGGGGTGATTACAGCAGAGTGGTGCAGTGGGACAGTGCTGTGCCCATAACCCAGAGGTCGATGGATCAAAACCACCCTCTGCTAAGACATTTTACCTTCTAGACACTCTTGAATCCCTAAAAATGGGCAACATCCACAGGTTGGTCATGAAAAGCTGAAGCCACTTTCACCTCTCATAATAGTCATTCATCTAGAAGACTCTTTGTGCGTATTGTAAAGGACTCCTGATTAAAATTTAGATTTAAAAGGGCAAGTTAGAAAATGCATTAAAGCCCCAGTGGCCTAATGAATAAGGCACTGGCCTCCTAAGCCAGGTATTGTGGGTTCGAATCCCATCTAGGGTGATTACAGCAGAGTGGCGCAGCGGAAGCGTGCTGGGATCGAAACCACCCTCTGCTAAGACCTTTTACCTTCTAGACACTCGTGAATCCCTAAAAATGGGCAACATCCACAGGTCGGTCATGAAAAGCTGAGGCCACTTTCACCTCTCATAATAGTCATTCATCTAGAAGACTCTTTGTGCGTATTGTAAAGGACTCCTGATTAAAATTTAGATTTAAAAGGGCAAGTTAGAAAATGCATTAAAGCCCCAGTGGCCTAATGGATAAGGCACTGGCCTCCTAAGCCAGGTATTGTGGGTTCGAATCCCATCTAGGGTGATTACAGCAGAGTGGCGCAGCGGAAGCGTGCTGGGCCCATAACCCAGAGGTCGATGGATCGAAACCATCCTCTGCTAAGACATTTTACCTTCTAGACACTCTTGAATCCCTAAAAATGGGCAACATCCACAGGTTGGTCATGAAAAGCTGAGGCCACTTTCACCTCTCATAATAGTCATTCATCTAGAAGACTCTTTGTGTGTATTGTAAAGGACTCCTGATTAAGATTTAGATTTAAAAGGGCAAGTTAGAAAATGCTTTAAAGCCCCAGTGGCCTAATGGATAAGGCACTGGCCTCCTAAGCCAGATATTGTGGGTTCGAGTCCCATCTAGGGTGATTACAGCAGAGTGGCGCAGCGGAAGCGTGCTGGGCCCATAACCCAGAGGTCGATGGATCGAAACCATCCTCTGCTAAGACATTTTACCTTCTAGACAGTCTTGAATCCCTAAAAATGGGCAACAACAACAGGTTGGTCATGAAAAGCTGAGGCCACTTTCACCTCTCATAATAGTCATTCATCGAGAAGACTCTTTCTGTGTATTGGAAAGGACTCCTGATTAAGATTGAGATTTAAAAGGGCAAGTTAGTGATTGCATTAAAGCCCCAGTGGCCTAATGGATAAGGCACTGGCCTCCTAAGCCAGGGATTGTAGGTTCGAGTCCCATCTGGGGTGATTACAGCAGAGTGGTGCAGTGGGACAGTGCTGTGCCCATAACCCAGAGGTCAATGGATCGAAACCATCCTCTGCTAAGTCTTTTTAAATCTCAATCTTATTTAGGAGGCTTTTACTATACACACAAGTAATTAACTCATAGACACTCCAGAGGCACTGCCTCCTCAGACAGAGATTGTGGTTTCAAGTCCTGCCAAGATTCATTACAGCAGAGTGGCGCAGCGGAAGCGTGCTGGGCCCATAACCCAGAGGTCGATGGATCAAAACCACCCTCTGCTAAGACATTTTACCTTCTAGACACTCTTGAATCCCTAAAAATGGGCAACATCCACAGGTTGGTCATGAAAAGCTGAAGCCACTTTCACCTCTCATAATAGTCATTCATCTAGAAGACTCTTTGTGCGTATTGTAAAGGACTCCTGATTAAAATTTAGATTTAAAAGGGCAAGTTAGAAAATGCATTAAAGCCCCAGTGGCCTAATGAATAAGGCACTGGCCTCCTAAGCCAGGTATTGTGGGTTCGAATCCCATCTAGGGTGATTACAGCAGAGTGGCGCAGCGGAAGCGTGCTGGGATCGAAACCACCCTCTGCTAAGACCTTTTACCTTCTAGACACTCGTGAATCCCTAAAAATGGGCAACATCCACAGGTTGGTCATGAAAAGCTGAGGCCACTTTCACCTCTCATAATAGTCATTCATCTAGAAGACTCTTTGTGCGTATTGTAAAGGACTCCTGATTAAAATTTAGATTTAAAAGGGCAAGTTAGAAAATGCATTAAAGCCCCAGTGGCCTAATGGATAAGGCACTGGCCTCCTAAGCCAGGTATTGTGGGTTCGAATCCCATCTAGGGTGATTACAGCAGAGTGGCGCAGCGGAAGCGTGCTGGGCCCATAACCCAGAGGTCGATGGATCGAAACCATCCTCTGCTAAGACATTTTACCTTCTAGACACTCTTGAATCCCTAAAAATGGGCAACATCCACAGGTTGGTCATGAAAAGCTGAGGCCACTTTCACCTCTCATAATAGTCATTCATCTAGAAGACTCTTTGTGTGTATTGTAAAGGACTCCTGATTAAGATTTAGATTTAAAAGGGCAAGTTAGAAAATGCTTTAAAGCCCCAGTGGCCTAATGGATAAGGCACTGGCCTCCTAAGCCAGATATTGTGGGTTCGAGTCCCATCTAGGGTGATTACAGCAGAGTGGCGCAGCGGAAGCGTGCTGGGCCCATAACCCAGAGGTCGATGGATCGAAACCATCCTCTGCTAAGACATTTAACCTTCTAGACAGTCTTGAATCCCTAAAAATGGGCAACAACAACAGGTTGGTCATGAAAAGCTGAGGCCACTTTCACCTCTCATAATAGTCATTCATCGAGAAGACTCTGTCTGTGTATTGGAAAGGACTCCTGATTAAGATTGAGATTTAAAAGGGCAAGTTAGTGGTTGCATTAAAGCCCCAGTGGCCTAATGGATAAGGCACTGGCCTCCTAAGCCAGGGATTGTAGGTTCGAGTCCCATCTGGGGTGATTACAGCAGAGTGGTGCAGTGGGACAGTGCTGTGCCCATAACCCAGAGGTCAATGGATCGTAACCATGCTCTACTAAGTTGTTTTAAATCTCAATATTATTCAGGAGGCTTTTACTATACACACTAATAATTACCTCATAGACACTCCAGAAGCACTGGCATCCTCAGACAGAGATTGTGGTTTCAAGTCCTGTCAAGATTGATTACAGCAGAGTGGCGCAGCGGAAGCGTGCTGGGCCCATAACCCAGAGGTCAATGGATCGAAACCATCCTCTGCTAAGTCTTTTTAAATCTCAATCTTATTCAGGAGGCTTTTACAATACACACAAATAATTAACTCCTAGAAACTCCAGAGGCACTGGACTCCTAAGACAGGGATTGTGGGTTCGAGTCCCATCTGAGGTGATTACAGCAGAGTGGCGCAGCGGAAGCGTGCTGGGCCCATAACACAGAGGTCGATGAATCGAAGCCATCCTCTGCTAAGTCTTTTTAAATCTCAATCTTATTCAGGAGGCTTTTACTATACTCACAAATAATTAACTCATAGACACTCCAGAGGCACTGCCTTCTCAGACAGAGATTGTGGTTTCAAGTCCTGCCAATATTGATCACAGCAGAGTGGCGCAGCGGAAGCGTGCTGGGCCCATAACCCAGAGGTCGATGGATCGAAACCATCCTCTGCTAAGACCTTTTTCCTTCTAGACACTCTTGAATCCCTAAAAATGGGCAACAACCACAGGTTGGTCATGAAAAGCTGAGGCCACTTTCACCTCTCATAATAGTCATTCATCTAGAAGACTCTTTGTGTGTATTGTAAAGGATTCCTGATTAAGATTGAGATTTAAAAGGGCAAGTTAGCAAATGCGTTAAAGCCCCAGTGGCCTAATGGACAAGGCATTGCCCTTCTAAGCCAGGGATTGTGGGTTTGAATCCCATCTAGGGTGATTACTGCAGAGTGGTGCAGCGGAAGCGTGCTGGGCCCATAACCCATAGGTCGATGGATCAAAACCATCCTGTGCTAAGTCTTTTTAAATCTCAATCTTATTCAGGAGGCTTTTACAATACACACAAAAAGTTAACTCCTAGAAACTCCAGAGGCACTGGACTCCTAAGCCAGGGATTGTGGGTTCGAGTCCCATCTGGGGTGATTACAGCAGAGTGGCGCAGCGGAAGCATGTTGTGCCCATAACCTAGAGGTCGATGGATCGAAACCATCCTCTGCTAAGTCTTTTTAATTCTCAATCTTATTCAGGAGGCTTTTGCTATACACACAAAGAATTAACTCATAGACACTCCAGAGGCATTAGACTCCTCGGACAGAGATTGTGGTTTCGGATCGCATCAAGATTGATTACAGCAGAGTGGCGCAGCGGAAGCGTGCTGTGCCCATAACCCAGAGGTCGATGGATCAAAAACCATCCTCTGCTAAGTCTTTTTAAATCTCAATCTTATTCAGGAGGCTTTTACAATACACACAAAAAGTTAACTCCTAGAACTCCAGAGGCACTGGACTCCTAAGCCAGGGATTGTGGGTTCGAGTCCCATTTGTGGTCATTACAGCAGAGTGGCGCAGCGGAAGCATGCTGGGCCCATAACCTAGAGGTCGATGGATCGAAACCATCCTCTGCTAAGTCTTTTTAAATCTCAATCTTTATCAGGAGGCTTTTACAATACACAAAGAGTTAACTCCTAGAAACTCCAGAGGCACTGGCCTCCTCAGACAGAGATTGTGGGTTCAAGTCCTGTCAAGAAAGATTACAGCAGAGTGGCGCAGCGGAAGCGTGCTGGGCCCATAACCCAGAGGTCGATGGATCGAAACCATCCTCTGCTAAGTCTTTTTAAATCTCAATCTTATTCAGGAGGCTTTTGCTATACACACAAAGAATTAACTCATAGACACTCCAGAGGCACTGTGCTAAGTCTTTTTAAATCTCAATCTTATTCAGGAGGCTTTTACAATACACACAAAAAGTTAACTCCTAGAAACTCCAGAGGCACTGGACTCCTAAGCCAGGGATTGTGGGTTCGAGTCCCATCTGGGGTGATTACAGCAGAGTGGCGCAGCGGAAGCATACTGCGCCCATAACCTAGAGGTCGATGGATCAAACCGTCTCTGCTAAGTCTTTTTAAATCTCAATCTTTATCAGGAGGCTTTTACAATACACAAAGAGTTAACTCCTAGAAACTCCAGAGGCACTGGCCTCCTCAGACAGAGATTGTGGTTTCAAGTCCTATCAAGATCGATTACAGCAGAGTGGCGCAGCGGAAGCGTGCTGTGCCCATAACCCAGAGGTCGATGGATCAAAAACCATCCTCTGCTAAGTCTTTTTAAATCTCAATCTTATTTAGGAGGCTTTTACTATACACACAAATAATTAACTCATAGACACTCCAGAGGCACTGCCTCCTCAGACAGAGATTGTGGTTTCAAGTCCTGCCAAGCTTCATTACAGCAGAGTGGCGCAGCGGAAGCGTGCTGGGCCCATAACCCAGAGGTCAATGGATCGAAACCATCCTCTGCTAAGTCTTTTTAAATCTCAATCTTATTTAGGAGGCTTTTACTATACACACAAATAATTAACTCATAGACACTCCAGAGGCACTGCCTCCTCAGACAGAGATTGTGGTTTCAAGTCCTGCCAAGATTCATTACAGCAGAGTGGCGCAGCGGAAGCGTGCTGGGCCCATAACCCAGAGGTCGATGGATCGAAACCACCCTCTGCTAAGACCTTTTACCTTCTAGACACTCTTGAATCCCTAAAAATGGGCAACATCCACAGGTTGGTCATGAAAAGCTGAGGCCACTTTCACCTCTCATAATAGTCATTCATCTAGAAGACTCTTTGTGCGTATTGTAAAGGACTCCTGATTAAAATTTAGATTTAAAAGGGCAAGTTAGAAAACGCATTAAAGCCCCAGTGGCCTAATGGATAAGGCACTGGCCTCCTAAGCCAGGTATTGTGGGTTCGAATCCCATCTAGGGTGATTACAGCAGAGTGGCGCAGCGGAAGCGTGCTGGGCCCATAACCCAGAGGTCGATGGATCGAAACCATCCTCTGCTAAGACATTTTACCTTCTAGACACTCTTGAATCCCTAAAAATGGGCAACAACAACAGGTTGGTCATGAAAAGCTGAGGCCACTTTCACCTCTCATAATAGTCATTCATCGAGAAGACTCTTTCTGTGTATTGGAAAGGACTCCTGATTAAGATTGAGATTTAAAAGGGCAAGTTAGTAACTGCATTAAAGCCCCAGTGGCCTAATGGATAAGGCACTAGCCTCCTAAGCCAGGGATTGTAGGTTTGAGTCACATCTGGGGTGATTACAGCAGAGTGGTGCAGTGGGATCGTGCTGTGCCCATAACCCAGAAGCCAATGGATCGTAACCATCCTCTACTAAGTTGTTTTAAATCTCAATATTATTCAGGAGGCTTTTACTATACACACTAATAATTACCTCATAGACACTCCAGAAGCACTGGCCTCCTCAGACAGAGATTGTGGTTTCAAGTCCTGTCAAGATTGATTACAGCAGGGTTGCGCAGCGGAAGCGTGCTGGGCCCGTAACCCAGAGGTCTATGGATCGAAACCATCCTCTGCTAAGTCTTTTTAAATCTCAATCTTATTCAGGAGGATTTTACAATACAAACAAAAAGTTAACTCCTGGAAACTCCAGAGGCACTGGACTCCTAAGCCAGGGATTGTGGGTTCGAGTCCCATCTGGGGAGATTACAGCAGAATGGTGCAGCGGAAGCGTGCTGGGCCCATAACCCAGAGGTCGATGGATCAAAACCATCCTCTGCTAAGACCTTTTACCTTCTAGACACTCTTGAATCCCTAAAAATGGGCAACAACCACAGGTTGGTCAAGAAAAGCTAAGGCCACTTTCACCTCTCATAATAGTCATTCATCTAGAAGACTCTTTGTGTGTATTGTAAAGGATTCCTGATTAAGATTGAGATTTAAAAGGGCAAGTTAGCATGGACAAGGCACTGGCCTCCTAAGCCAGGGATTGTGGGTTCGAGTCCCATCTGGGGTGATTACAGCAGAATGGTGCAGCGGAAGCGTGCTGGGCCCATAACCCAGAGGTCGATGTATTGAAACCATCCTCTGCTAAGTCTTTTTAAATCTCAATCTTATTCAGGAGGCTTTTACAATACACAAAGAGTTAACTCCTATAAACTCCAGAGGCACTGGCCTCCTCAGACAGAGATTGTGGTTTCAAGTCCTGTCAAGATCGATTACAGCAGAGTTGCGCAGCGGAAGCGTGCCGGGCCCATAACGCAGAGGTCGATGGATCGAAACCACCCTCTGCTAAGACATTTTACCTTCTAGACACTCTTGAATCCCTAAAAATGGGCAACATCCACAGGTTGGTCATGAAAAGCTGAAGCCACTTTCACCTCTCATAATAGTCATTCATCTAGAAGACTCTTTGTGCGTATTGTAAAGGACTCCTGATTAAAATTTAGATTTAAAAGGGCAAGTTAGAAAATGCATTAAAGCCCCAGTGGCCTAATGAATAAGGCACTGGCCTCCTAAGCCAGGTATTGTGGGTTCGAATCCCATCTAGGGTGATTACAGCAGAGTGGCGCAGCGGAAGCGTGCTGGGATCGAAACCACCCTCTGCTAAGACCTTTTACCTTCTAGACACTCGTGAATCCCTAAAAATGGGCAACATCCACAGGTCGGTCATGAAAAGCTGAGGCCACTTTCACCTCTCATAATAGTCATTCATCTAGAAGACTCTTTGTGCGTATTGTAAAGGACTCCTGATTAAAATTTAGATTTAAAAGGGCAAGTTAGAAAATGCATTAAAGCCCCAGTGGCCTAATGGATAAGGCACTGGCCTCCTAAGCCAGGTATTGTGGGTTCGAATCCCATCTAGGGTGATTACAGCAGAGTGGCGCAGCGGAAGCGTGCTGGGCCCATAACCCAGAGGTCGATGGATCGAAACCATCCTCTGCTAAGACATTTTACCTTCTAGACACTCTTGAATCCCTAAAAATGGGCAACATCCACAGGTTGGTCATGAAAAGCTGAGGCCACTTTCACCTCTCATAATAGTCATTCATCTAGAAGACTCTTTGTGTGTATTGTAAAGGACTCCTGATTAAGATTTAGATTTAAAAGGGCAAGTTAGAAAATGCTTTAAAGCCCCAGTGGCCTAATGGATAAGGCACTGGCCTCCTAAGCCAGATATTGTGGGTTCGAGTCCCATCTAGGGTGATTACAGCAGAGTGGCGCAGCGGAAGCGTGCTGGGCCCATAACCCAGAGGTCGATGGATCGAAACCATCCTCTGCTAAGACATTTTACCTTCTAGACAGTCTTGAATCCCTAAAAATGGGCAACAACAACAGGTTGGTCATGAAAAGCTGAGGCCACTTTCACCTCTCATAATAGTCATTCATCGAGAAGACTCTTTCTGTGTATTGGAAAGGACTCCTGATTAAGATTGAGATTTAAAAGGGCAAGTTAGTGATTGCATTAAAGCCCCAGTGGCCTAATGGATAAGGCACTGGCCTCCTAAGCCAGGGATTGTAGGTTCGAGTCCCATCTGGGGTGATTACAGCAGAGTGGTGCAGTGGGACAGTGCTGTGCCCATAACCCAGAGGTCAATGGATCGAAACCATCCTCTGCTAAGTCTTTTTAAATCTCAATCTTATTTAGGAGGCTTTTACTATACACACAAGTAATTAACTCATAGACACTCCAGAGGCACTGCCTCCTCAGACAGAGATTGTGGTTTCAAGTCCTGCCAAGATTCATTACAGCAGAGTGGCGCAGCGGAAGCGTGCTGGGCCCATAACCCAGAGGTCGATGGATCAAAACCACCCTCTGCTAAGACATTTTACCTTCTAGACACTCTTGAATCCCTAAAAATGGGCAACATCCACAGGTTGGTCATGAAAAGCTGAAGCCACTTTCACCTCTCATAATAGTCATTCATCTAGAAGACTCTTTGTGCGTATTGTAAAGGACTCCTGATTAAAATTTAGATTTAAAAGGGCAAGTTAGAAAATGCATTAAAGCCCCAGTGGCCTAATGAATAAGGCACTGGCCTCCTAAGCCAGGTATTGTGGGTTCGAATCCCATCTAGGGTGATTACAGCAGAGTGGCGCAGCGGAAGCGTGCTGGGATCGAAACCACCCTCTGCTAAGACCTTTTACCTTCTAGACACTCGTGAATCCCTAAAAATGGGCAACATCCACAGGTCGGTCATGAAAAGCTGAGGCCACTTTCACCTCTCATAATAGTCATTCATCTAGAAGACTCTTTGTGCGTATTGTAAAGGACTCCTGATTAAAATTTAGATTTAAAAGGGCAAGTTAGAAAATGCATTAAAGCCCCAGTGGCCTAATGGATAAGGCACTGGCCTCCTAAGCCAGGTATTGTGGGTTCGAATCCCATCTAGGGTGATTACAGCAGAGTGGCGCAGCGGAAGCGTGCTGGGCCCATAACCCAGAGGTCGATGGATCGAAACCATCCTCTGCTAAGACATTTTACCTTCTAGACACTCTTGAATCCCTAAAAATGGGCAACATCCACAGGTTGGTCATGAAAAGCTGAGGCCACTTTCACCTCTCATAATAGTCATTCATCTAGAAGACTCTTTGTGTGTATTGTAAAGGACTCCTGATTAAGATTTAGATTTAAAAGGGCAAGTTAGAAAATGCTTTAAAGCCCCAGTGGCCTAATGGATAAGGCACTGGCCTCCTAAGCCAGATATTGTGGGTTCGAGTCCCATCTAGGGTGATTACAGCAGAGTGGCGCAGCGGAAGCGTGCTGGGCCCATAACCCAGAGGTCGATGGATCGAAACCATCCTCTGCTAAGACATTTTACCTTCTAGACAGTCTTGAATCCCTAAAAATGGGCAACAACAACAGGTTGGTCATGAAAAGCTGAGGCCACTTTCACCTCTCATAATAGTCATTCATCGAGAAGACTCTTTCTGTGTATTGGAAAGGACTCCTGATTAAGATTGAGATTTAAAAGGGCAAGTTAGTGATTGCATTAAAGCCCCAGTGGCCTAATGGATAAGGCACTGGCCTCCTAAGCCAGGGATTGTAGGTTCGAGTCCCATCTGGGGTGATTACAGCAGAGTGGTGCAGTGGGACAGTGCTGTGCCCATAACCCAGAGGTCAATGGATCGAAACCATCCTCTGCTAAGTCTTTTTAAATCTCAATCTTATTTAGGAGGCTTTTACTATACACACAAGTAATTAACTCATAGACACTCCAGAGGCACTGCCTCCTCAGACAGAGATTGTGGTTTCAAGTCCTGCCAAGATTCATTACAGCAGAGTGGCGCAGCGGAAGCGTGCTGGGCCCATAACCCAGAGGTCGATGGATCAAAACCACCCTCTGCTAAGACATTTTACCTTCTAGACACTCTTGAATCCCTAAAAATGGGCAACATCCACAGGTTGGTCATGAAAAGCTGAAGCCACTTTCACCTCTCATAATAGTCATTCATCTAGAAGACTCTTTGTGCGTATTGTAAAGGACTCCTGATTAAAATTTAGATTTAAAAGGGCAAGTTAGAAAATGCATTAAAGCCCCAGTGGCCTAATGAATAAGGCACTGGCCTCCTAAGCCAGGTATTGTGGGTTCGAATCCCATCTAGGGTGATTACAGCAGAGTGGCGCAGCGGAAGCGTGCTGGGATCGAAACCACCCTCTGCTAAGACCTTTTACCTTCTAGACACTCGTGAATCCCTAAAAATGGGCAACATCCACAGGTTGGTCATGAAAAGCTGAGGCCACTTTCACCTCTCATAATAGTCATTCATCTAGAAGACTCTTTGTGCGTATTGTAAAGGACTCCTGATTAAAATTTAGATTTAAAAGGGCAAGTTAGAAAATGCATTAAAGCCCCAGTGGCCTAATGGATAAGGCACTGGCCTCCTAAGCCAGGTATTGTGGGTTCGAATCCCATCTAGGGTGATTACAGCAGAGTGGCGCAGCGGAAGCGTGCTGGGCCCATAACCCAGAGGTCGATGGATCGAAACCATCCTCTGCTAAGACATTTTACCTTCTAGACACTCTTGAATCCCTAAAAATGGGCAACATCCACAGGTTGGTCATGAAAAGCTGAGGCCACTTTCACCTCTCATAATAGTCATTCATCTAGAAGACTCTTTGTGTGTATTGTAAAGGACTCCTGATTAAGATTTAGATTTAAAAGGGCAAGTTAGAAAATGCTTTAAAGCCCCAGTGGCCTAATGGATAAGGCACTGGCCTCCTAAGCCAGATATTGTGGGTTCGAGTCCCATCTAGGGTGATTACAGCAGAGTGGCGCAGCGGAAGCGTGCTGGGCCCATAACCCAGAGGTCGATGGATCGAAACCATCCTCTGCTAAGACATTTAACCTTCTAGACAGTCTTGAATCCCTAAAAATGGGCAACAACAACAGGTTGGTCATGAAAAGCTGAGGCCACTTTCACCTCTCATAATAGTCATTCATCGAGAAGACTCTTTCTGTGTATTGGAAAGGACTCCTGATTAAGATTGAGATTTAAAAGGGCAAGTTAGTGATTGCATTAAAGCCCCAGTGGCCTAATGGATAAGGCACTGGCCTCCTAAGCCAGGGATTGTAGGTTCGAGTCCCATCTGGGGTGATTACAGCAGAGTGGTGCAGTGGGACAGTGCTGTGCCCATAACCCAGAGGTCAATGGATCGTAACCATGCTCTACTAAGTTGTTTTAAATCTCAATATTATTCAGGAGGCTTTTACTATACACACTAATAATTACCTCATAGACACTCCAGAAGCACTGGCATCCTCAGACAGAGATTGTGGTTTCAAGTCCTGTCAAGATTGATTACAGCAGAGTGGCGCAGCGGAAGCGTGCTGGGCCCATAACCCAGAGGTCAATGGATCGAAACCATCCTCTGCTAAGTCTTTTTAAATCTCAATCTTATTCAGGAGGCTTTTACAATACACACAAATAATTAACTCCTAGAAACTCCAGAGGCACTGGACTCCTAAGACAGGGATTGTGGGTTCGAGTCCCATCTGAGGTGATTACAGCAGAGTGGCGCAGCGGAAGCGTGCTGGGCCCATAACACAGAGGTCGATGAATCGAAGCCATCCTCTGCTAAGTCTTTTTAAATCTCAATCTTATTCAGGAGGCTTTTACTATACTCACAAATAATTAACTCATAGACACTCCAGAGGCACTGCCTTCTCAGACAGAGATTGTGGTTTCAAGTCCTGCCAATATTGATCACAGCAGAGTGGCGCAGCGGAAGCGTGCTGGGCCCATAACCCAGAGGTCGATGGATCGAAACCATCCTCTGCTAAGACCTTTTACCTTCTAGACACTCTTGAATCCCTAAAAATGGGCAACAACCACAGGTTGGTCATGAAAAGCTGAGGCCACTTTCACCTCTCATAATAGTCATTCATCTAGAAGACTCTTTGTGTGTATTGTAAAGGATTCCTGATTAAGATTGAGATTTAAAAGGGCAAGTTAGCAAATGCGTTAAAGCCCCAGTGGCCTAATGGACAAGGCATTGCCCTTCTAAGCCAGGGATTGTGGGTTTGAATCCCATCTAGGGTGATTACTGCAGAGTGGTGCAGCGGAAGCGTGCTGGGCCCATAACCCATAGGTCGATGGATCAAAACCATCCTGTGTTAAGTCTTTTTAAATCTCAATCTTATTCAGGAGGCTTTTACAATACACACAAAAAGTTAACTCCTAGAAACTCCAGAGGCACTGGACTCCTAAGCCAGGGATTGTGGGTTCGAGTCCCATCTGGGGTGATTACAGCAGAGTGGCGCAGCGGAAGCATGTTGTGCCCATAACCTAGAGGTCGATGGATCGAAACCATCCTCTGCTAAGTCTTTTTAATTCTCAATCTTATTCAGGAGGCTTTTGCTATACACACAAAGAATTAACTCATAGACACTCCAGAGGCATTAGACTCCTCGGACAGAGATTGTGGTTTCGGATCGCATCAAGATTGATTACAGCAGAGTGGCGCAGCGGAAGCGTGCTGTGCCCATAACCCAGAGGTCGATGGATCAAAAACCATCCTCTGCTAAGTCTTTTTAAATCTCAATCTTATTCAGGAGGCTTTTACAATACACACAAAAAGTTAACTCCTAGAACTCCAGAGGCACTGGACTCCTAAGCCAGGGATTGTGGGTTCGAGTCCCATTTGTGGTCATTACAGCAGAGTGGCGCAGCGGAAGCATGCTGGGCCCATAACCTAGAGGTCGATGGATCGAAACCATCCTCTGCTAAGTCTTTTTTAAATCTCAATCTTTATCAGGAGGCTTTTACAATACACAAAGAGTTAACTCCTAGAAACTCCAGAGGCACTGGCCTCCTCAGACAGAGATTGTGGGTTCAAGTCCTGTCAAGAAAGATTACAGCAGAGTGGCGCAGCGGAAGCGTGCTGGGCCCATAACCCAGAGGTCGATGGATCGAAACCATCCTCTGCTAAGTCTTTTTAAATCTCAATCTTATTCAGGAGGCTTTTGCTATACACACAAAGAATTAACTCATAGACACTCCAGAGGCACTGTGCTAAGTCTTTTTAAATCTCAATCTTATTCAGGAGGCTTTTACAATACACACAAAAAGTTAACTCCTAGAAACTCCAGAGGCACTGGACTCCTAAGCCAGGGATTGTGGGTTCGAGTCCCATCTGGGGTGATTACAGCAGAGTGGCGCAGCGGAAGCATACTGCGCCCATAACCTAGAGGTCAATGGATCGAAACCGTCTTTTTAAATCTCAATCTTTATCAGGAGGCTTTTACAATACACAAAGAGTTAACTCCTAGAAACTCCAGAGGCACTGGCCTCCTCAGACAGAGATTGTGGTTTCAAGTCCTGTCAAGATCGATTACAGCAGAGTGGCGCAGCGGAAGCGTGCTGTGCCCATAACCCAGAGGTCGATGGATCAAAAACCATCCTCTGCTAAGTCTTTTTAAATCTCAATCTTATTTAGGAGGCTTTTACTATACACACAAATAAATAACTCATAGACACTCCAGAGGCACTGCCTCCTCAGACAGAGATTGTGGTTTCAAGTCCTGCCAAGCTTCATTACAGCAGAGTGGCGCAGCGGAAGCGTGCTGGGCCCATAACCCAGAGGTCAATGGATCGAAACCATCCTCTGCTAAGTCTTTTTAAATCTCAATCTTATTTAGGAGGCTTTTACTATACACACAAATAATTAACTCATAGACACTCCAGAGGCACTGCCTCCTCAGACAGAGATTGTGGTTTCAAGTCCTGCCAAGATTCATTACAGCAGAGTGGCGCAGCGGAAGCGTGCTGGGCCCATAACCCAGAGGTCGATGGATCGAAACCACCCTCTGCTAAGACCTTTTACCTTCTAGACACTCTTGAATCCCTAAAAATGGGCAACATCCACAGGTTGGTCATGAAAAGCTGAGGCCACTTTCACCTCTCATAATAGTCATTCATCTAGAAGACTCTTTGTGCGTATTGTAAAGGACTCCTGATTAAAATTTAGATTTAAAAGGGCAAGTTAGAAAACGCATTAAAGCCCCAGTGGCCTAATGGATAAGGCACTGGCCTCCTAAGCCAGGTATTGTGGGTTCGAATCCCATCTAGGGTGATTACAGCAGAGTGGCGCAGCGGAAGCGTGCTGGGCCCATAACCCAGAGGTCGATGGATCGAAACCATCCTCTGCTAAGACATTTTACCTTCTAGACACTCTTGAATCCCTAAAAATGGGCAACAACAACAGGTTGGTCATGAAAAGCTGAGGCCACTTTCACCTCTCATAATAGTCATTCATCGAGAAGACTCTTTCTGTGTATTGGAAAGGACTCCTGATTAAGATTGAGATTTAAAAGGGCAAGTTAGTAACTGCATTAAAGCCCCAGTGGCCTAATGGATAAGGCACTAGCCTCCTAAGCCAGGGATTGTAGGTTCGAGTCACATCTGGGGTGATTACAGCAGAGTGGTGCAGTGGGATCGTGCTGTGCCCATAACCCAGAAGCCAATGGATCGTAACCATCCTCTACTAAGTTGTTTTAAATCTCAATATTATTCAGGAGGCTTTTACTATACACACTAATAATTACCTCATAGACACTCCAGAAGCACTGGCCTCCTCAGACAGAGATTGTGGTTTCAAGTCCTGTCAAGATTGATTACAGCAGGGTTGCGCAGCGGAAGCGTGCTGGGCCCATAACCCAGAGGTCTATGGATCGAAACCATCCTCTGCTAAGTCTTTTTAAATCTCAATCTTATTCAGGAGGATTTTACAATACAAACAAAAAGTTAACTCCTGGAAACTCCAGAGGCACTGGACTCCTAAGCCAGGGATTGTGGGTTCGAGTCCCATCTGGGGAGATTACAGCAGAATGGTGCAGCGGAAGCGTGCTGGGCCCATAACCCAGAGGTCGATGGATCAAAACCATCCTCTGCTAAGACCTTTTACCTTCTAGACACTCTTGAATCCCTAAAAATGGGCAACAACCACAGGTTGGTCAAGAAAAGCTAAGGCCACTTTCACCTCTCATAATAGTCATTCATCTAGAAGACTCTTTG
>NC_081765.1:9671425-9738925 GCF_963082965.1 Carassius carassius
TACATTTCCAGTGGCAAGTAATTTGTGTGTCTACACTGAAGATGAAAATGCTGTGCAGCATGACACAATCACAGCCAATCAGACCATATTTTGATGTCAACAAGATATCACTCATTTAGCTTGTTTGGAACAGAAACACAGATTTACATTGTTGGGACCTTATGGATTTTTCTACATGGTATTTAGCAATTTAACACCAAAAAGCCTCATGACTTGCAAAAACACGAAGATTAAATGTCTGTTTTTTTGATTCCGTTGTGATATTTGTAAAGTGTGTTTTACTGTTTTGTGCGTGCTGCTCTTTCCCAGCTTTACTTCATACCAGTATAAGGTCAAGAGGGTTGCTATTTGACACAGGACATGGGTGGAGCCACTACAGCTCTTTTGTGGGAACTACCCTTTCAGTGTGGGCCAACTTACAGCCAGCTTCATACTCACTCAGACGCATACACTATGTTGATCTAAAGAATTTAAATCTGCTACAAAACCAACACATCCCAAAAATGTCAAAGACTGTGTTACTTGCAGTGTCACTCAGGCTGAGAGCTTCTCAGCATAGGTCTTCCCCTCTGAACAATTTTACATCCTGCCTTGATCCCTCTAAGTGAACACAATAGATTTAACCCGATTGTTTTGCTTTTTTGACCAAGCAGATCATTTTGGCAGCATTTTTCCTGGCTTTATGACCAACAGACATCTTTTATGCAGTGCTGGTCCACCCATTCAAACCAGAATAGAGTGCACACTTTTCCTTCACGTGCACTCTGATCCTCGTGCACAACCTCAGGAACCATGCTGTGAATCCATTTCCTCTTCCCTTATATGGTCGAAGGAATTTCCAACAGAATTACAGGCAGTGCATAAATACAGTATTTTTAATGCAATTATTTTTTAAAAGCTCTCTTGCAAAATTAACTAGTATATCATTGCGGCATATATTTATTTGTGCTGTAACTATTTCATTTTCTTTAATTTTCTATTCAAACATAGGTCAAACAACAAGAGCCAGTAATCGACCTCAAGGGATGAACATAATATCATAAAATCTTCCCACACAATCAACAAACAAAAGGTGATTCAAATGACCATATTTTGAACTTCCTGACAATCAAACTTTCCCATCCCTTCCCAAAATGCTATTCTTAAAATGTTTTCATAAGAAGAAAGGGGTCAAATAAAGTGCTTAATATCCATGACAGACACTATGGTATAACTATAAAACATATTTAAGGGTATCTAATGCTGTAAAATAGCTCAAAATGCTTTTCAAATGACAGATCTGAGCATTGATAAATTATGTCAGAGCTTTAATTAAATCATTAATCATATGTGTTTGGAAGGCTAACAGCATAATTACTTAGATAAATGCAGATGCATCTGTTTTACCTGCACAAAACTCACACCAGCTGCCCTCCATTACACATGAAAATAATAATATCCAGCTCTCAATTTAAAAAAGTCAGACTCAATGTGTTTATGGGCATGATCATGTTAGATTTAGACTGAATCCAAATATTTGGAAAACTTCCAAAATGTGGAAAAATGGGTTTGGGAAATCTAATTTTCTTCATCATGCACCATATATTTTTTGCTGCCCAAGTGAGGTCACCTACAATAACCATACCCTGCAGGCCGGATCATTGCCTGACTAAAAATAGCTTGGCCTGCATGAAACCAGAAATCACTACACTACTTGTAACAGTATAATGCACAACCTCAGCCTTCTGCTGTCACAAGTTTTTGATCAGGGAGGCAAACAATCTGATAAGGCTTTAGACAAGAAGGCTTCTTCTTTTCACTGAAATTAGTTTCAATTAGTTGTAAAATATTTCTACCTTGTACAGAGAGTTCCCGGCAGAAACACATGCTGTATTTTGTTAGAATGGCTGACCTAAAGCCCAAAAGGGCCTCTGATTAATGAAAAAAAGTGATCAATTATGACAAATTAAATACCATATAAACACTTAAGTGTTGACAAATTAAATGAACAAAAGCATCTGAAAATAGTATGAAAAATACTTTAATTGTTTTGTCCAATTTTTCTAGTTTTCTCTCTATTTCCATGGCTGTACAAAAGGGCCTTTGAATAATGCAAAACATTATAAATTATATACAACTTAATAACATATAAACACTTAAATATATAAATGTTGACTAATTAAATTAGCAAAAGAATCTTTAAAAATAATTGTTATTTTTATGATCTTTTATACTTTCTTCCAAAACTTTGTTACTACATTCTCTATTCATATGGCTTTACACAAATTTGGACATTTCATCTATAGTATCACTTTGCTGTGATGTTAAAACCATGTAAAACTTGGATAAAGAGTGAAAACAGCTTTTTCTGAAAGAAAACCTTTCACTGACTGCATCACAATCTCTTTAAGTGCAAACTGCCATTTCAGATGCTATTACTGTTCAAAATAAACATTTGTATCAGCAGACAACCTTGGAATGGACCTGACTGAAACTTGAGAGCAAACTAATACCGTGAGTCTGAGAGTGACTGAATTATTATATACTGGTCTTGTAAACTGAGTTATTGGAATTATGAGATTGAAATGTTATTATAAAATCACCTTATACACTATGCAATATCTTCTTTAAAAAACAAGGTGCCAAGATGCATACCACAGCTAGATCTACAGCTAATAGAATGAGGTTACAGCTGAAGGAGCTTTTACAGGCGGCTGGCAAACTATCAGCCCTTTTGAACTTGCTGTGTTTGCTGCTGGTGATGGCTGCTTGCCAGAAACACATATGTGCATGTGGATCAGGAAAAGAAAGATGTTCTCATGTTGAAATCATCCTCAGACTGTAAGAAGAATTCACACACTCATCATAACTCATGTGGAGACTGCTGTCCAGTGGTAAAGCTACTACTATATTGTCCAGAGACAGCAATAAGTCTGTACAAAACATAATTAACAGTGATTATGATAACCTATTGAACAACCTATAATCTATACCGTCCAAATGAGAGTCCAAATAGTTGATAAAACATCACAATAAACCAAAAGTAATCCAGTCCATCGATTAACATCTTATGTAGTGAAGAGCTGTAGTTGAATCCTTAGTTGAAGCATTTTATCTTTTTAAACTGTGACTTCAGGCCAAAATACGAGTCTATAATCCATAATGTTTCCTCGAGTGAACAAATAAATTCCCTGTTGTCCTCTCATATCAAAATCCACCGAGATATATTGTCTTAAACAGTTTTTCTAGTAAATGGTGCTTGATCTGTGCATATTTAGTTCCTGATTCAGACAAGATTATTATTATTTTTTCACGGGGAAAAGCAATATCATAGAAGCAGGACTCATATTCTAGGCCAGTGCAACAAATTGATGTTAAAACAAGTCTTATTACATTTTTTACAAACACACAGCTTTTCACTTTACAATATGTTAATTGATGGACTGGAGTGGTGTGAATTATTGTGATGTTTTTATTAGCTTTTTGTATTTTGTATCACTGCAGAGGTTCCACTGGTGAGCAAGTGATGTAATGCTACATTTCTCCAAATCTGAAGAAGAAACAAACTTATCTACATCTTGCATGGCCTGAGGGTGAGTCAATTTTAACAATTTTTTATTTTTGGGCGAACTATTCCTTTAAAGCTTGCATTCATCTTTCTCCAATTTTGAGTGCAACACCAACATGTCGACATCCAATCAATAATCGATGCATAAAACTAATTCCCATCCTACAGGTTTTCTTTTTTTAACAATCCAATATATACTCGGATATACATCACAATACAGAAGTGAACATCTGTCACTATTTCCATTTCATCACAACTTTTAATAACCCTGTATTCTTAGAAAATTGCTTTTTAACATTAACATTGAGCTAACCAGTTGATTATATTATCACCAACAACCATGGGCGAAATTAAATGTGGCTTTAAAATCAAACAAGCTTTGAATGAAAGGAACATGCACACTGAAAAGATCTGTAAATGGCAAACATTTGTGAATTGCAAATAAGGAACTTGTAATGCAAACAAGGACACTCCCAATAACCTTAAGGTTTTGTTGAGTGTGTAAGACCATAAATGAGGCACAAATCTGACAACACAATCTGTACTTAATTTTGTCCAACTAATATAGTAATATTAAAAGCACACTTACTGCATTGACCCCTGTTGTAAGAATAAGGACTGCAAAACACAACAGAAAACACCTGCAATATGAAAAAAGAGTGACTTAATATACAAGGGAAAACACATGATTCTACAACACCAAGAAAAAAACAGATTTTACCTTAATGTGTTCCAGTGCTGTAGATGTTTCTCACCCTCCATGCGAGCCAGAAAACAGATGAAATCTCTCCTTCTGCCAAATTCCAGAATCTTGTTACTGCATACTCAATGATCTGAAAGTTGCAGATTTATGATCTGAAAGTTACAAGTTAATTCTCACTGTCCTAAGCCTATCTGAACAGCAGTAGATCCTTGTTCATATTTAAAGCAGTAGATCCTTAGTTCATATTTAAATTATATGTCCTGGTATCTTTGTCGATCTCATATTCCTTGTTAATAGATGCATAAGGCGGCAGATGTGTTTTGGAACATGCTAACTGATCTCTATCTGGTCAAAAACGTCATTGGCTTAAAGATATCAATGGACCAGCAACGAACATACTAGCTCAAGGCTATCACACTATAGTTGCTAGTCGTTTCTTATAGCTAACATGTTCCAAAAACACAGCTACCATTTGGTACCATTTAATGTGTCAGACAGTCTGTTTTGTTATTATTTAAAAGTGTTAAGTTAAAAAAGTACACATTTAAACTTCATATGTTTAATCTTAAGCCAACTCCTGTCCATTATTGAAAGTGAAGTAACGGCAGAAGTTTACCTCAGATAGCGCACGCTCCAGTCTCAAGCGCGCAACCCCGATGCGTTCGCGCTTTGGGAAAGTTGGTTGTCTAACCTAAAAATCCACCTAGCCAAAGCTGTTTAAAGAGAATTACTTATCTCCAAGACTTAAACTTCCCCTAACAATGCTGAAACGCTCTAAACAGGGTTGTCTCGGTGCGTGTTGATGGGTGGTCGTGGTCCTGACAGGGGGCGTGGTGGCTCTTCTACAAGACATTACATTCCACAATAGCCACATAACGTTTAGAGCAAAGATGCAGACAAACGTATAGTTCAAGCTCGGGGGAAAGAGAGACTATAATTGCTTGAAACGGAGAAGAATCCGTCAGCAGCGTGTCCTTTTGGACATTATTCATAGGTGTGAAGATGCGGCTTCCACGCGTCACTCTTTTTCTTCTCACGGTCTCTTTGAGCATCGACGAGGGTACAGCTAAGGTAAGTCCAAATAAAAACTAAATAATGTTAAGTTATATGCGTTTTATTAGGAATGTCGTCGGTTTGGACATGAGGAGTTCCGTTATACGCTTCTTACGCACAGGTTCCACTTTAGATTTCACTTGAGACTATTTATACTAGACGAAGTTAAAGACTGTGATATAACTTTTGTATTTAACGATTTGAAATGGCAAACAGCAAACCAAAATGCAATTTACGGAAGCAACCCTATATATTTGAATAGCCTACGACCTATGCTGTAACTAAAATAATGAACATTGGTCTCTACATAATTGTCAAAGGCATGTTATTATACTATTTATAGCACGGCAGTTGTTTTGACAGTTTAGTAGATTCATGCACTTTTGGTGGTTTGGTAGTTTTATTAGTTTGATACAGATTCGACCTTACTTATAATGCCGTAGTATCTTGATGTATTGTCATGAAGTAAATTTGTGCTGTGGCGTTTCTCTCCAGTTTATATGTGCCACTCCTCTTGGTTTCCCATGAGAGTTGTTAACCATACCCCACCCTCTCAGTTCAATTTCAAAATACTTTAATGGAATGATTGTTTAAGATAAAATATTGCCAAAACAAATAAATCCGGAGACTGAAAAAAAAAGGGTTCCAGAAATGTTTCAGATAAAAAATAAAAAATAAAAATGCATTGTGCAGTAGAACACAATAGAATGACATACATATTCAATAAGACATTAATGTTACACCAGTAATACCTGCATTTGATCTGTTTGTGACCATTTTTATAGTACTTCACTGTTGTACTATGAAATACAAGCAGAATGTGTCACGCTGTCTCACCTCACCACTGTTATGGTGAGACTGTGTTTGGAAACCATGTTTGTCTGAATCTAACATTTTCTTTGGCTAGATGGTTAACAGCAGACAAACGTGGCTTCTTCTTTCATAGTGTTGTATACTTGTGTGCACACTGCTACGCTTAACACAAATTTGTAAACTTATTTTTAACCATCTCGACCTTGTGTTTTATTTGTAAAAGGCATTTTACCACTCATCTAAGAAATCAGTATAACGTATGAATGAGATCCATGTTTTTTTTTTTTTTACCCAAGCCAAAATTTTCTCCTGCATATAGTTGCATTAGGATATAAATGCGTTCATCAGAAAGAGCTATACCGGACATGTGCTTTTATTGGGGGAGTGTCTGTGGATGGGGCTCCAGCGTGAAGCACGATCAGAGTGAGGATTCGGGAAGTGACAGGTGTCTGGGCGATAAGACCTATCAGGATGATTTATTGTGAAGATAATGAATTCACAAAGCCGTTACATCTGGTGATTATGTGGAATTTCTGAATGCATGGCACATCTGTTGTATGAATAAGCTACCATTGATAATGCAGATATTTGCAGGAGTATATCATATTCCAGTAGAATTTGTTGATAGATTAACACATTACTACAAGCAATCTAAACTAGTTTGATTTAAACTGGTGTGTCACATAGCTACAGTATACTGATTAATCTACACTCGCCTAAAGGATTAAGACAATCTCCTGAACTCCAAAACTGAATGTCAGAATGGGAAAGAAAGGTGATTTAAGCAATTTTGAGCGTGGCATGGTTGTTGGTGCCAGACGGGTCGGTCTGAGTATTTCACAATCTGCTCAGTTACTGGGATTTTCACGCACAACCATTTCTAGGGTTTACAAAGAATGGTGTGAAAAGGGAAAAACATCCAGTGTGCGGCAGTCCTGTGGGCAAAAATGCCTTGTTGATGCTAGAGGTCAGAGGAGAATGGGTCGACTGATTCAAGCAGATAGAAGAGCAACTTTGACTGAAATAACCACTCGTTACAACCGAGGTATGCAGCAAAGCATCTGTGAAGCCACAACATGCACAACCTTGAGGCGGATGGGGTACAACAGCAGAAGACCCCACCGGGTACCACTCATCTCCACTACAAATAGGAAAAAGAGCCTACAATTTGCACGAGCTCACCAAAATTGGACAGTTGAAGACTGGAAAAATGTTGCCTGCTCTGATGAGTCTCGATTTCTGTTGAGGAATTCAGATGGTATAGAGTCAGAATTTGGCGTAAACAGAATGAGAACATGGATCCATCATGCCTTGTTACCACTGTGCAGGCTGCTGGTGGTGGTGTAATGGTGTGGGGGATGTTTTCTTGGCACACTTTAGGCCCCTTAGTGCCAACTGGGCATCATTTAAATGCCACGGCCTACCTGAGCATTGTTTCTGATCATGTCCATCCCTTTATGACCACCATGTACCCATCCTCTGATGGCTACTTCCAGCAGGATAATGCACCATGTCACAAAGCTCAAATCATTTCAAATTGGTTTCTTGAACATGACAATGAGATCACTGTACTCAAATGACCCCCACAGTCACCAGATCTCAACTCAATAGAGCATCTTTGGGATGTGGCGGAATGGGAGCTTCGTGCCCTGGATGTGCATCCCAAAAATCTCCATCAACTGCAAGATGCTATCCTATCAATATGGGCCAACATTTCTAAAGAATGCTTTCAGCACCTTGTTGAATCAATGCCACATAGAATTAAGGCAGTTCTGAAGGCGAAAGGGGGTCAAACACAGTATTTGTATGGTGTTCCTAATAATCCTTTAGGTGAGTGTATACATATCTATCTATCTATCTATCTATCTATCTATCTATCTATCTATCTATCTATCTATCTATCTATCTATCTATCTATCTATCTATCTATAAACCTTTATAATTACAAACGACTGGAAAAGTCATGATAATCCTGTAAAGGAAAGGAAAGACATCTTGAATAAAGTAAATTGGCATAGACTATTAGGTGAAATTGACTGAAAAGAACTCTTGAGTATTGCAAAATCCTCTCTAAATCTTAGCAGCATCAGTTGTATAGTATGTGTGGCCCAGCATAAATCATGTGTTTGTTTTCTCTCTTGAGAGATCTCTAAATATTTGTCAAAAATTAGTTTATGACGACCAAAGATCGGAATGTCACTCTTTCAACAGTTTCCTGCAAATAAATGGATGAATGATATCCCTAACAAACAAATATTTGTTTATAATATCTATGTCACGGTTCGTGAACGCACCGTCTCCAGCTGTAGTCTGGTTATGTCATGTTGATTGGTTCATGTGGGTGTGGCCACTGATCGCCTGATCAGCGGCAGGTGCATCTCATCCCCACCGCCTTTATAACGCCCTGTCTTTCGTCTCTTGTTTGTCAGATCGTTGTTTGAGGTCCTCCGTGTTAGATGTCTGGTTCTCGTGTTCCTGTCCTGCTTTGTCTCCTGTTTTGGTTTGCCCTGGATTGTTCCCTTCGTACACGGATTATCATCACCTCTATCGGATCTACCACCACCGTCATCTGTACCAGCGCACTCAACGCACCGACTCACCAGTCTGTGCTGCCATCCAGATTCCTGCGTCACTCTCCGACCCTCCATCAGCACGTCATTTACAATAAACACTGTTTACTTGCTTTTGCCTCCTGTCTCACTTACCTAGCGTAACAGAACGATCTGACCTACAACATGGAGGCAGCGAGTAACCAACCTTCATCTCTCGAAGCTTTCCTCAGCGCCAGTGTTCGGAGGATGGACTCCCAGGAGCGGACTCTTAACGACACTGGTCGCGCGGTCCAGGCTTTAGTGACGCAGGTGTCCGAGCTCACCCAACAGTTCCAGCTATTACGAGCCCCCACTGCGCCACTCACACCGCCTGTTCCACCAGCACCATCGGAGGCCCCCTCCCAGCCGGAACCACGCCTCCCGATTCCGGAGGCTTACTCAGGTGAACCCGATTATTGTAGAGCGTTCCTTAACCGGTGTGATATGCATTTTGCCCTCCAGCCTAGGACGTTCGCCACTGAGAGGGCCAAGGTGGCGTTCGTCCTGACCCTGCTCTCTGGGAGGGCGGCACTGTGGGGAACAGCGGTGTGGGAGAACCAGGACCCATGCTGCGCCTCGTTCCAGGCCCTCTCCGTCGAGATGAGACGGGTCTTTGATCGGGCCGCCGCAGGACGGGAGGCGGCCAGGAGGCTGGCGGAGCTGCGCCAGCACGAAAGATCCGTCTCGGACTACTCCATCGAGTTCCGGACACTGGCGGCGGAGTGCCATTGGAACGAGGAGGCGCAGTGGGACATGTTCCTGCATGGGCTGGCTGACCGCGTCCAGAGGGAGATCTACGCCCTGGACCTTCCCCCGTCGTTCAATGGGCTCATTGAGCTGGCCCTTCGGGTCGACGCACGTCTGGCACGGATGGAGAGGAGGGGGCTACTCAACACCCCATCCAGGGGACCGGCAGACGTGCGGTTCAGCGGCGGGGACGTGGCCAGCCCCGTCTACGATCACGAGCCCATGCAGGTAGGGCGAGCTCGGCTTTCCCGGGAGGAGAAGGAGAGGCGGAGGTCCCTGGGCCTTTGCCTTTACTGCGGGGGAGCCGGACACCAAGCCCACGCCTGTCCGGTAAAAGGCCAGGCCCGGTAGTACGTATGAGGCTACTATCGGGTGGGATCTCCGCCGAGAAGACCTCATCATCATCATCATCACCATCATCTTCCACGCTCCTCCCGGTATGGCTGCGGTGGTCAGCACAGACACATCACTGTCAGGCACTACTGGATTCCGGGGCAGAAGGTAACTTCATGGACAGCACATTAGCTCACAAGCTCCACATCCCCCTCAAACCCCTTCCGCACCACATCACGGTGCACGCCCTCACTGGCCAGCAACTTCCTACCATATCGTACATCACTGAGGACATCACACTCATCACGTCTGGCAATCACTCCGAAACCATCTCCTTTCACATCCTTGACTCTCCCCTGGCACCCATTGTCCTCGGACACCCTTGGCTCCTCCTCCATAACCCTAGCATTGACTGGCTCTCTAACTCTGTTTTGTCTTGGTCCAAAAGATGTCATGAGTCTTGTCTAGTGTCTGCCTGTCCGTCTGTGTCTGTGTCTGTGTTGCAGGAGGAGGCGGTGGATTTGTCTAACGTGCCCGCTGAGTACCTCCATCTGAAGGAAGTGTTCAGTAAGTCTCGGGCTGCTTCTCTTCCTCCGCATCGTCCTTACGACTGTGCCATAGATTTACTGTCAGGTAAGTCTCCGCCTAAGGGCAAACTCTATTCACTTTCGGTTCCAGAGAGGGAGGCTATGGAGAAATATATTTCTGATTCTCTAGCTTCTAAATTCATCCGCCCTTCCTCTTCTCCTGCGGGGGCGGGGTTCTTTTTTGTGGGAAAGAAGGACGGGTCTCTGCGACCTTGTATTGATTACCGGGGACTGAACAACATCACGGTAAAGAATACTTATCCTTTGCCGTTGATGTCTTCGGCCTTCGAGAGGTTGCAGGGAGCGTCAATTTTCACAAAACTGGACTTACGCAATGCGTATCATTTGGTTCGGATCAGGGAGGGGGATGAATGGAAGACCGCTTTTAACACCCCCAGAGGGCACTTTGAATACTTGGTTATGCCGTTTGGGCTCTCCAACTCCCCAGCGGTCTTCCAGGCACTTGTTAACGACGTGCTGCGAGATATGATCGATCAGTTCATTTATGTCTACCTGGACGACATATTGATTTTTTCTTCTTCTCTCCAGGAACATGTGCAGCACGTCCAACGAGTGCTTCAGAGGTTGCTAGAGAATGGGCTTTTTGTCAAGGCGGAGAAATGCGAATTTCATGCACAGTCAATTCCATTTTTGGGGTATATCGTGTCGACTGAGGGAATACGCATGGATCCCGAGAAGGTTAAGGCTGTGGTAGAATGGCCAAGCCCAGATTCCCGTAAGGCCCTACAGAGGTTTCTGGGGTTCGCTAACTTCTACCGGCGTTTTATTCGCAACTTCAGTCAACTAGCCGCACCTCTGACCGCCTTGACCTCCGCCAAGACGGCGTTCAGGTGGTCGGACACAGCTGAGGCTGTGTTCGCCAAACTGAAGAGCCGTTTCAGCTCAGCCCCTATTCTGATTACCCCGGACCCTACGCGTCAGTTCGTGGTGGAGGTCGACGCATCAGAGGTGGGGGTAGGAGCGGTGTTATCTCAACGTTCTCCCTTAGACGACAAGGTCCATCCTTGCGCGTATTTTTCATATCGTTTATCTCCGGCAGAACGAAATTATGATATTGGTAACCGAGAATTGTTGGCAGTTAAGATGGCATTAGAGGAATGGCGACACTGGTTAGAGGGATCGGGGGTTCCTTTTATAGTATGGACTGACCACAAGAATTTAGAGTACATTAGCACCGCTAAGAGGTTGAACTCCAGGCAGGCTCGGTGGGCACTTTTTTTCGGACGTTTTGACTTTACTATCTCGTACCGCCCGGGTTCCAAGAATATCAAACCCGATTCTTTGTCGCGTATTTTTGACCATTCCGAACGCCCGTCCACTCCCGAGAGTATTTTTCCGAAGACATTAGTGGTCTCCACTCTCACATGGGAGATCGAATCGAAGGTCAGAACGGCCTTAGAAGGGGTAACGCCTCCGCCCGGGTGCCCACCGAACCGTTTATTTGTGCCGGAGGGATTAAGGTCCAACGTTATCCAGTGGGGACATTGCTCGAATGTAGCTTGCCATCCAGGGGTTAACCGTACTAGATTTTTAGTCAAGCAACGATTCTGGTGGCCACTTATGGCTCGCGACATTCACAGTTTTGTTTTGGCTTGCTCGGTTTGTGCCACTGGTAAGACTTCCAATCGGCCCCCTGATGGGTTACTCCAACCGCTGCCGGTTCCTTCGAGACCCTGGTCCCACATCGCTCTAGATTTTATTACCGCCCTCCCACCCTCCCAGGGAAACACGGTGGTTTTAACCGTGGTGGACCGGTTCTCGAAGGCGGCCCATTTTATTCCCTTGCCCAAATTACCCTCAGCCAAGGAGACAGCGTTGACCGTCGTAGACCACGTCTTTCGGTTACATGGCCTCCCGATAGACGTGGTTTCCGACAGGGGACCCCAATTTGTGGCTAAATTTTGGCAAGAATTCTGTAGACTACTGGGAGCGACTGTAAGTCTGTCCTCAGGGTTTCACCCCCAGAGCAATGGGCAAACCGAGAGAGCCAACCAAGATTTGGAAAGGGTGTTGCGATGTTTGGTCTCCAAGAATCCTTCCTCCTGGAGCCAACAATTGTCTATGGTGGAGTACGCCCACAATACCTTACCAGTATCAGCTACGGGCCTATCTCCTTTTGAGTGTAGTGTAGGTTACCAGCCACCTATTTTTCCCAGTATGGAATCCGAAGTTGCGGTCCCCTCCGCTCACGCCTTCGTCCAGAGGTGCCACCGCACTTGGACCAGAGCCCGTGAGACTCTACTCCAAGCGGGGGCGCGCACCAAGGCCAAGGCCGATCGCCACCGGTCTAGGCCTCCCGTATACGTCGTGGGTCAAAGGGTGTGGCTTTCAACCAAGAATATTCCTCTCCGTTCCGTATCTAATAAATTGGCTCCCAAATTTATTGGCCCGTTTACTGTCACCAAAATCATTAGTCCGGTGGCAGTCCGCCTTAAACTCCCTCCTACGTACAGGAGAATTCATCCCGCCTTTCATGTGTCCAAAATTAAGCCCGTATTTCATTCTCCCATTAATCCGCCTACCCCGGTTCCTCCCCCGCCGCGTCTCGTAGATGGGGAGACCACCTATTTGGTAAATCGCATTCTGGACTCTAGAAGGAGGGGACGCGGATTTCAGTACTTGGTGGACTGGGAGGGTTACGGTCCGGAGGAGAGAAGTTGGGTACCTGCCAGGGACATCCTGGATCACTCCCTTATCGATGATTACAATCGACAGGTAAGAGATTCTGGGGACGCCAGGAGGCGTCCTTAGGAGGAGGGGTACTGTCACGGTTCGTGAACGCACCGTCTCCAGCTGTAGTCTGGTTATGTCATGTTGATTGGTTCATGTGGGTGTGGCCACTGATCGCCTGATCAGCGGCAGGTGCATCTCATCCCCACCGCCTTTATAACGCCCTGTCTTTCGTCTCTTGTTTGTCAGATCGTTGTTTGAGGTCCTCCGTGTTAGATGTCTGGTTCTCGTGTTCCTGTCCTGCTTTGTCTCCTGTTTTGGTTTGCCCTGGATTGTTCCCTTCGTACACGGATTATCATCACCTCTATCGGATCTACCACCACCGTCATCTGTACCAGCGCACTCAACGCACCGACTCACCAGTCTGTGCTGCCATCCAGATTCCTGCGTCACTCTCCGACCCTCCATCAGCACGTCATTTACAATAAACACTGTTTACTTGCTTTTGCCTCCTGTCTCACTTACCTAGCGTAACAATCTATGTACGTCTGTCTATTTCAGTGGCACAGAAATAGCCTACACCCCAGTTTATTCATTCAGAAAACCTTCTTCTTCGTCTATATTTGTAAATTAAGGGAAGGGCAGTGATTCCTGGTGAATAATATGTCTTTCAAAGCTTGTTTTTAATTTTGACTCCCATAAAGTTAGCATGGTCTAATGTGCCTCCAGTTCATATTATTGGCCCTAGCACACTTCCTGTAATTAATTCACTTCATTAGGATGGTAGCACAGATTAGATTATCCACTTGAATGCATTGCAGAAACAGGCAAAGTACATAAATGAAGGTGAAATCAGTAAACCTAAGTTGTCCACAACCAAAATCACAGCCAAAAGCCAAAACCACAGTGTGCACCCAAAACACCTCAGATGTCCTATTTACATTTCTTTGCATCGCTCTTGATCAGTGACATTGTTATCGAATTTGATTCGATTATGCACATTAGATTTACACTTGGCCACATAAATGCATAACTTTTAGTTGCAAAGCAAAACGTCTCAGGTTGCTTATGTAACCATGTTTCCCTGAGTAGAGAACGAGACACTGCTGCCTCTAGGGGTCGCTATGGGGAAAACCTCGTCGTGCCCCGTGTCTGAAGCGTACATTGAAAAACACCAACAACTCACTGGCCGGCGACAGCCCATGACGTCAACACCAGTGTGACTATAATATAAATAGGCTTCCACTTCTTCATCAGAAGCTTGCATCTGAAGCATGGCAGGAAGCTAGAGGATGCAGTGTCTCTTTCCCTACTCAGGGAACCATGGTTACATAAGTAACCTGAGATGTTCCTTTTCAAGGGAACTTCAAACTGTGTCCGCTAGGGGTTGCTATGGGGAACGGTATACCCATGCCACCATGCTGAGGGGAGTGCAGGCCAGAACCATAGTAACTACTGCACTAACTACCAATGCTACCATTTCCATGGGAGTTGCCCCTGGAACATTAGACGGCTGTCCGTGACATTTACCCTTATGGCCAAGGGCCTTGTATACATACCCAAACTTACCTGTTAGGGCCAGACTCCTGAGTCCGGCGTAAAGCTCAAGGCTTGGAATCAAGAATAGATTGCTTTAAATAGATTCCTCTCGTAGCCGTTTTCACGCATCGCCTCGATATTGGCATAATTTATATGCTGGAATCGATGGATGCATTGCGGAAAACAGCCTCTTTCATTATTCTCGATGTCTGTATGGAGATCAGGAATAAACGGAAGGCTTACCTGAGCTGGAGGACTATTACCAGAAAGATAGTGCTCATCGAGATTACCTTGTGGAGTCACTTTCTTAGCCCACTTCCATGGCAAGTCCAACCTCACAAGTATATTCTTTCAAATATTAATATAATATATAATAATATATAATATATTATTTTTGTATACACCTCTGAAAACAGGTCTGATCATTTTGATTGAACATAAATCTTTATAGTGCAGGACATCCATATTTTTGTACATTTTTACAGAAGATAAAGACTTTAAATGTAGGGCTGTCACTTTTAGTTCGAAAATCGATTGCACAATCGATTGGACCAACCAAAAAAAGTTTCGAAAATGAAAATAGGGAATCGATTTTAACCAAAAATTTACACTATTAGTTTTAAAAGAATAAAACTATTAAAAAATATAGATGTAACAAAACTCACAAACAAGCAGAAAAAGAAAATAAAGAATTCCGAAAGTGCAGTAGGCGTTGCGAAAACTACACAGGAAATACCAGCAATTTTACGCGCCTATAAGACAGTGATGTCGAAAGCGACCTCTTATGCTGGGTTCACACCAAACGCGAATAGAGCGTCTGGCGCGAATTATTTCAATGTTATGTCAATATAAAGACGCGTTTATGCCTGTCTGGAGGTCTCACGGCGCGAATGAGGCGTTTAGCGCGGCGCGGTAGATGCAAATTCGCCTCATTCGCGCATCTAGGTACAGGAGATGCTGAGTTATGAAAAGCAGCCACCATTGCCAGCTGACAGCGACCGGCTTTTGTGGTGGAAAATTGCCAGTAATAGCCCCACCTTGCGCAGCTGGCAATGAAGTACCTGAGTGTCACTGGGACATCAGTGTGGTCGGAGCGCGTCTTCTCAACAGCTGAACTTATAGTGAATAAAAAACGCTCTTCTCTGGACCCCCAAAATGTTGATCGACGTGTTTTCCTGTCCAATTAATTTGTAAAGGCCCTAGCCTTTTTGCGCATTTCATTATGCCTGCCTAGTGCCGCCTAGCCTAAGTGTCAGTTACGTTCAATAAAAAACACACATGGCCTGTTCTCAAGTCCATTTAAAGTTTCATTTTTTGAACAGTTGTTTGAAATGGATTGAATCATTATTTAAAATAATCTTGGAAAACCCAATGTATACTTTTTTGTCTGTGTTATGCTCTGGCTCATGGACAGTCCATACTACATGACATACTGTAATTTTCATCAGCGGCACAGTGTGCTGAGTTCCATGCACACCATCTGCATGTAGCCAAATTTTGTGTCCATGTAGCACTCAAAAAACAAAGGTCCACTAAGAAGTGCACGTGTCGGATGCGTACATCCGTGCTCACGGTCAGTGAACTGTACTTTGAAAAGCTTACATGCTCAACTGTGTGCTAGAAAGGGCAGACAATGAAGTATATCCAGGTCTTAAGAGTAATTAAACTCAATTTAAATACACACATCATCCTTATGTATTTTATAAAGTGAATACACAACCATTTGTATACTGTAATCAGTGTTATCACACCCTCTGATAGTGAAAGAAATTCCTCAAGTGACTCATGTGCGGTGTATATCTCTCAAGACTGCCCTGCCCCTTGAGTCTGCCCATGAAAGTTTCATGTGTGTGGGTTGTCTTATTCTAGGAAACTGCACATGTAGTGATGGGTGTGAGAGAGAGTGAGTGGGGAGAAGGAGGAAGGAAAAGGTCCAATTGGAGGGAAAAACCTCCACTAGGCTTACACACTGCCCAACCTACGCCAGATTAGACTGTTCCAGCATCTCCCAAGAGAGGGTGGATGGAATGCCTGTGCAGCGGAAGCAACAGTTGCAACTGTTTATCTTGCTGAATCCCTGTTCTTTTCCCCTTACCCACAATATTTCTGAGTTTTATTGGCTTTCATCTTTGTAGAAAATAACCCATAGTCTCATAAAGCACTTACACGTGCTTGCTTTGCCAGCCAAGCTGCCCCAATAAACACTTTTTTATAGGGTACTCAGTATTTTATATACATGTAATTCTCTACAAACTGTTGGTTGGACTGTCAACAAAAAGTTTGTAGTGATTGTAGAATTGCCTAAATTCAAGGCTTCCAAGTCATGGATTTTTTTTACATGTAATTTACAGGCCTGGACAAGTCATGTAAGTCTGGCCTCCCCATTCGTGACTCTGTGGTAGAGCATTGTGATAGTAACACAAATGGTCATGGATTAATTTCCCAGGTAACACACATACATGCAAATGTAAAGCCTGAATGCACTGTAAGTTGCTTTGGATAAAAGTGTCTGCTAAATGCATAAATGTAAATTAAAATCTCAAATAAAAATTGTGGAAATGTATGTATACATATTGCAAATTATAACTATGGTTGCTCCAGAAATTTAAAAAAAAAAAAAAAGATATTGTGTCCATTAATAGAAATAGTAAAATAATGGAAATTCTTTGGTCAAAAGTTGTGTGAACATTATAAAAATATAAATTTCTCATTTCAACTCTTGTGGGAATAATTTCCATGACCTTTATGAAACTTTTCCAATTATGCTGCTTGGTGCTTGGCGTAGGCTGTTTCATGAATGAAAAACTCTTAAAATTTTCTTAAACTGAAACCATAAACATCAGATATCCTAAAAACATCCCAGTTTGCAGGGAAACAATCATTTTTTTATCTTAAACTCAGTTGATTGACAATTTAGAAATGGCCCTCAAATTACAAACACAATTCACACTAATTGATTCTTATATTATATGCATCCTTTCAAATATTGTTACCCTTTGATTTAAGTGCCAGCTGAAGAACTCTGAACCTTTCAGAAGGCCATTGCTTAAGTTCAGAGGGCCTGGGACACAGGCCCCACTTGGCTTGAGTCCTTAGTGATAGGGCCTGGGACAACCTTCATCTCATGAAGGCCTTGCCCTTACATTCCATGAACCTTGCTTAACTAGATTTTAAGAGGCAAATGGGGAAACCACAGAGGTGATCAGGTGAAACCAGTTTATTATTATGGTCATCATTGTTTTGTAATATCTGAGTACAAAATCATCTCAGTGTGCTGTTTGAAGTAAAGTGCATTTTATTACACCTGACCATGATTTAATGGCAGTGAAGTATAAAGTGAAATGTTATACTCTTTAAAGTGCAGTTCAACAATCTGACCGCGCACACACAGCTTGTAAAATGCAGTTTCTAATGGACTGTAAGGGTATTATTTACTGGGTGGTCTGGGGAAACACCGTCCTTTTGCCCTTAACCTATTGATTTGCTGGACACAGAGTGCAGCAAGTTTTGTCATTACGTCAAGTCTTCACTTCTAAGATTATCTTAGTGGTGCATTAATACCACACAGAGAGAAAGACATATGATGATTTGCTATGGATTAATGGAAGTAGTGCTGTAGTTTCTTAATACTTATTAAATTTGCTGCCAGAGCGTGATGAGAAAAAGACAAGAGCAACAGTGCTTCTTTAGCTCAAATAGTTAAATATATCACAAGAAATGCAATTGTCATGGGTTCAATTCCCAGAAAATGTGTGAAGTGGTTATAACTATGGCATTGATTTATACTCACACGCAACTATATAGGAGTCACTCCCAAGATGGATAAATACTCTGTGAAGCCCGCCCAACATGGCACAACCAGACGACTGGAATGTACCCTGTGAGCTTTGAAATTTTTCACTGAATCTGTGTGCCCTCAAAACTGCATGTGTTTTCTTTTGCTGTAGTAAATCCTGTCTATTTCACACTGTCTGAGATATTGATAGCCTCATACTGGGACGAGCGGGAACAGTCACATAGGGAGTCCCAGATATCAGGCTCTCTCTGCAGGAATGTGGGCTGGAGCCTGGGCAATACCCATAGCAGATCATTTGGTCTCAGAAACTGGGACTCAGCCAGCCTTCCTGGCCAATAATACATGAAGGAGCCATCTGCCCTGCCAATCAAAGAGGAATGGAGGATGACTCAGAGAGGATGTCTGTGTTAATAGTATTAAAAACATGTCATCATTCATTATTATTAATTTGTTATATAAAAAAGTGATACCAGTCCTGACTGTCCAGATACACTTGGTGGTCAAGGCACAATAAGATGTGACCAGACCTACACAAAAGGGAAGGTGCAATCAATCAATCAATCAATCAATCAGTAAAAGCAAAATATAACATACATGTATAAATTTAGTTTAATAAGCTTTAATGTTGCGCTACCAAAGCCAATTTCCACCATAAAAAAGAGAAAGTCATGAATTAGCCCTGAAAGTATAATTGTCAGGTAGTTATAATTTTGTCTCAAGTGCTCTAATAGAAGTGTAGCTTACCTCTGTCTAGCCTCCGTTTCTCACCATGTATCCAAATCATCAGAACTGGTAGGAGTCTGTGCTGTTCTAGGTGGTTTGTTTATGCAGCTGTCTTTGTGGATATCAAAACATTGCGTAAAAAGTTTGGACTGGTCAGGACCATCTTCACTCCAGGTCATAAATCATAGAAAAAGATAGTGGGAGTGAGCAGCTTGTTACATTTGTCATTAAGAATCAACATTGGAGTCATTATAGGCCTTTTCTGCAGACTCTCTAACATTGTCTGGCCATTTTATGCATTGTCTTTTTCCCTCCTAAGACCCTTGAAAGTCACAATGCAGCTGTTTGACCAGACCCTAACGGAAATCAGGTTAGATTTAAAGGAATAGTTCTCCTAAAAGGAAAACTTTAAAAAAAACTTTAAAAGTTCTTTGAGAACTTTATTTAATGTAAAATAAGGTCTAAAAGTCTGAGACCATATTAAAATATAAATAAATAAATCTGGATTTGTTTATTAAACTTATTTATATAACTTATCAAAATCTGGCGGGAAAAAAATGTTAAAGCTTTCAATTAAACTTTTTACTCAAATTTCCATTTCCAAAGTGTATTAAATAAAAAGTCCAACCAGAAGCATTTTCCAGCTCAGGCTCAGTGAAGAACATGAGCACAGTTCTAAAAAGTAATAAGATGTTGGTGCTTTACTGCCCCATTTGTTCATTTCAGCTGGAAACTGCAGTGAATTTCACACGATACTGCATGTTTTCCAATTTCACTATGGGCCTCAGAGATTTAGACACCATTGTATATGTAAACAGTAATATTTACTTCAAGAACATCCGCACAAATGATTAAAAACAGTTTTTTCTGTTATTAAAAAGGTTTACAGTTACCTACTGTCAGCTAAGCTATGATTGGTGGACATTTAGGTTAACTGTTCGCACTAGCTTAATCTCTGTACTGTAGGTTTGCCACAACATAAAACATGCACTTTCTTGTAGGTATACTGTACTGATGCCAGCATGCTATTTTGGCCTTTCACAGTACCACGTGAACCATGTTTGCCCAAAATTCATGCCAGCTCTGGTCAGCAGTGTTTGCAGAGAGCAAACTTTATTAGGAAGAATGTCATGTTGTCATCACTGTTAAAGGTCAGATGAACAAGCTGCAGGCAGACAGAACTACCAAAGGCAAATAAAATACAGTTTATGACTACAATAATTCCAAATTCATGTGATTCCAAGAAACAGAGAGACAGAAGTTTCTGAACAATCTCTAACCTCACCTCACCTTTTATCCTGAGAGCATTTATAAGTGGGCCCCACAAGCTTCTGTGCAATTTTTGGAGAACACATAACTGTTTCTTGTTCCCTTCTATTTTTCTCACTTGTAAGTCGCTTTGGATAAAAGCATCTGCTAAATGATTAAATGTAACTATTGTCAGTGATAGCTACTCTGTCCAGCGCTCTCTGAATGCAGTGTTTCAAATGCTGTTTGATCCCTTTGTTATTCAATGGACCAGTAGGGGCGATATCATGCCCATTTTCGCATGGAGGTCCATACTGCATGACCATTATGGGTGGACCTGCATGGACCTGTGGATGTCTTTTTTCTGGGTTTTAAGCAATGATTTTGTACACTGTCATGTGTCTGTGTGTGGTATTTCAGATGAGATTTTAATTGTTGTGACAATAATCTCACTATATCTGCACAAAAATCACCGCTGACAAAGCACAGTGCCCGCTACTCCAGCATGATTCAAGGAACTGAGAGCAATAAATAAATATGGATGGTACAAAACAGGAAACATGAGGGCAGATAAACAGAGGTCATTTCCTCTGTGGGTCTACTTTCCCTTTTGAATCTGGTCTTGATTCAAAGACCAGATTCAAACTGAAACAGATGGTTGTGAATTGGGGAGTGTTTTATTACAGTTTGGAAATAAAATGCCTGGTGGATATTGCAAGAAAGTTCCCTGTCAACTTCGAACTGCGTCCTCTAAGGGTCGCTTTGGGGAACACCTCGTTGTGACCCGTGTCTGAAGCATACTTTGAAAAACGCCAACGTGTTGGCCGGCGACAGCCTCTGATGTCACTACCGGCGCGACTATAAATACGCGCCAGTAGGACCTGTCACTTATCTTCTTCGTCTTCATTGACTGTTTTGTTTGAAGCGTGCATCTGAGAAACGACCAAAACGGTAAGAGCGATCTATCATTGTTATCATGGCATCCAGTAGCAAGGCGTTTAAACAGTGTGTGCATCCATGTCAGCGTTATTTGACACCTGATGACACACACAGTCTTTGCGTCTCTTGTTTGGGCGAAGAGCACGCGCGCGATGTCCTTGAGGGGGCAATCTGCTTGCACTGCGAGCGTTTTTCTGTGAAAAAGCTCCGCTCTCGCTTGTCTCTCTTTTCGAGGAAAGAGGGACAGCCCTTTGGTTCCCGCGGCTCAGGACCCACCATTGCCGAGGCACGGAGGAGAATGAGCTCGTGGGGATCACAGGTGGATCTCGCTGAGGAATGTAGAGGGGGACTTTTCCTTTCACACTCTTCGGCGGCAGACGAGAGTGAACTTCAGGAGGAAGATGGGTTGTCATTAACCCATTCTGATACTGAAGTTAGTGTTCTGCTGGGTTCTACCCAGAAAGAGCAGGAGATATCTGAGAGTGGCAAAGAAGCTGAGGCTGAGCCTTCTCAATCCTCCTGCCCTGCGTATGGGGAGCTGTTAGAGGTTGTGGATCGCGCCACGGTAAAATTAGACTTGCCATGGAAGCGTGCCAGAAGAGTGATGCCGCGAGGTCGCCTCGATGAGCGTTATTTGTCTGACCATAGCCCTCCAGCCCAGGTGAGCCTTCCATTCTTGCCTAACTTACATGCATAAGTCGAAAAGGAATGGAAGAGGCCGTTTTCCTCTCGCATCCATCGGTTTCAGCATACGATTTATGCTAATATCGAAGGCATGCACGGAAACGACTATGAGAGGATGCCCCCTGTAGTAGAGACGCTGGCTAGCTATCTCTCTGTGGGGGGAAACATCCTCTCTTAAATCTCCCTCTTTGCCATCTAAGCCCCTCCAGGATACATCCTGCTTAAATGGTAAAGCATACGCAGCAGCAGGTCAAGCTGTGGCTTTGTTGCACACGATGGCAGTGCTTCAGGCTTACCAGGCTGACCTGCTGAAGGACCTGGATACAGACGAGGGCCTTTCAGCTTACCAGGTAGCCGAGCTGCGCCGCACCACAGACCTCTCTCTCCGTGCTACCAAGCAGGCCGCCTCCGCCATTGGTAGGTCTATGGCGGCCATGGTGGTAATGGAGAGACATCTGTGGGTGAACCTGGCAGACATCGGGAGGGAAGAAAGGGGGTTTCGTCTCGATGCTCCGGTCTCGCCTTCTGAGCTTTTCGGTACCTCCATCGAGATGGTGGTCAAAAAGTTCAGGGAGGCAAGGGCGCGCTCAGCTGCCTTTAAATCCTTCATTCCACGAAGGTCCAGGTCTGAGCCCGAACAACAAAGGGGTCCTGGCCCATCTCGATCTGAGGATCAAAGACGGGCACAGAAGGCTAGTGTCGCGGCTCGCGCTCCTCCCCCACCTAAGGGCAGGGGCAAGATGAATCGTGGGTCGTGGGTAAGCAAGACCTGAGGGATGTGATTCAGACGAGGCAGCGTTCTCGTCCGGATCGGAGCGATACCTAAGTAGTTACTCACTTCCTTTGGATGTTTTTAACTTCTGCTTTTATCCTCCCCTGCCTAATTCCCCTGTAACCACCAGCTCTCCACCTGATCGAGGTTAGGTGGAAAATTTCTCACATAACAGTTTCCTTTGCTGGACCTATGATGTTTTTGGTTGGTCCAATATTCATAGTAACCACCTTACTGATGATCCGGACCAAAAGGGGGCGCCCCGTAAGCGGGACTCCGGTACAGGGGGGTGGGTGAGTATGTAACCCTTTCTTTATCTGCTTATGGGTGTTACTTTGCTTGTTGTTATATGTCTACTAACAAACTCTGTGAGTTTCCTTGCAGCACTGCAGGGAATTTCATGGATGTCCGGCCAGGCCACCCTGAGGGGCCACCTGGCCGCTTAGCACATCCAGCAGGATGTCCGGCCAGGTCACCCTGAGGGGCCTCCTGGCCGCTTAGTGACGTCCAATGGGAAGGTGGAGCTGGTATTTACGGAAGCCTTTCTGTATGTACTGCCTCAGATGATGCTCCCCTCGCTTGAGGTTTGGAAAATTGGAGCTGGCCTCTCCTGTGCGATCCAGCGCCTCTGCGATGCTTAGGAACCTTTCAGTACACACGCTAAGCCTGTGTACTTTCTCAAAACCACATGGTGGTCAGTGTGGACGTGAACACTTTGCACACTGTCTGAAATCCACGTAAGTGGTAAGTGTGCACGCAAGACTCTGTGCACTTTCTGAAATCCTGTACGGTAGGGGTTACGTGCTCTGCTTCGTTCCCTTTCTTAAGATGATTAGCCCTGGGTTCCTTGGGCTTCATTCAGCCAGTGTGTATTTGTTATACACCTCAAGCATCGCTTCCCTCAACATGAGGGGCTGTTTGGGCTATTCTCGTGGTAGTTTAGCAGAGCTCCCCTTTTCCAAAAGAAAAAGGTTCGCCTATGAGCGTGCTACTCTGAGCTCGGAGTCCTCCTCTCATATGAGACTGAATTCTCGTTTTTTTTCACCAGAGCGCTCCAGTACTACATACTGTTTTTGAGATGCACTGTGAGAGCAGACATCCTGTTGAGGCAGGGGCTGAGGCTCGGGGAATGGCGCCTTCGTACCAAGGTGATGAAGCAGAGTTGGAGATGTTGGCCAGACTTGGGTGGATCGGTTTGCGACTCGAGAGAGCATCGCACTATCCCCTCTGGCTTCCTCTGACTCATCCAGCTCCACTGGGGCTGGACGCCATGGTACAGATGTGGCCGAGGCTTCATCTGTACATTTCTTCCTCCAATTGCTCTGCTCCTGGGCCATTCCATCTATGAGCTGCTCTATCAGAGTGCCACAAGAGCCCCTCCTTAGAACAGTATTTGTAAATCCATGCTATGGTAAGTGTGCACGTGAAGTCTTTGCACACTTTCTGAAATCCACACTTTGGTAAGTTCGCACGCTAGTACTCTGCGTTCTTTCTAAAATCCTATATAGTGAGGGCTTCGCGCGGTTGCTTCGTGCCCTTTCTTGAGTTGGTTAAAGCCCCGTTCATCTTGGGCGCCACTCCACACAGGTATCCTCTGATACCTATCTAGAACAGGGCGTTGCTACTAGAGAACTGTTGAGACAGCTCTTTTGGCAAGTTTTTGCGAAAGCTAGCGGTAGCCCCTGTGTGACAGGCAAGACTTGGTAAAGAACATGCTAGGTTCTTAGCCGTATCCCTTTAAAGGAATCTTTTGTGATTCCAAGCCTTCAGCTCTACCCCCGGCCGAGGCCCTACATGTAAGTTGGGTATGTAGCTTAGGCCTTTGGCCGTAAGGGATAATGTCATGGACAGCCATCTAACCATCCCAGGGGCGACTCGCAGTGAAATGGTAGAGTTGGTACTTAGAGTTTGCCATGATTCTGGCCTGCACTCCCCTCAGCATGGCGGCGTGGGTATACTGTTCCCCAAAGCGACACCTAGAGGACGCAGTTCGAAGTTTCCTTGACAGGGAACGTCTCAGGTTATGAATGTAACCATGGTTCCCTGAGAGGGAACGAGACACTGCGTCCTCTAGCTCCCTGCCATGCTTCGGACGCCAGCTTCACGAAGAAGATAAGTGACGGGTCTTACGGGCACATATTTATAGTCGCGCCGGTAGTGACATCAGAGGCTGTCGCCGGCCAACACGTTGGCGTTTTTCAAAGTATGCTTCAGACACGGGTCACAACGAGGTGTTCCCCAAAGTGACCCCTAGAGGACGCAGTGTCTCTTTCCCTCTCAGGGAACCATGGTTACATTCGTAACCTGAGACGTTTGTGTGCAATGGAGCTTGTTATGTGACGCAAACAATAAACATTATGGTAAAAGCGTTTTGAGGCCATAAAATGCTATTGTGCAAGAAACTGCATAAAAATAAATCTTTATTAATCGAGAATCTGCCCTTGTAATCATAATTTTTGAAAATTTGTGTTTTACTGTCACTAGTGTTCATTTCAGATGGGAACTCAGATTTTTTTTTATCTCCCATAAAGTGAAAATGTAAGTTTAATTGCTTAGAAAATTAATATCACCACTCCCCTTAACAAGCCTTACAATATTATTTACAGTATGTCCATAGCACAAACGAAGAAAAGGAAAAATATATTGTCTGTATTCATGTAGGTTTCATATGGTTTTACCATATAATTTTTATGGTAAACTTTTACCGAATAGCATGAAAAATGTCATGTGGTTATTTTCCCTAGACCTTGAACATATCTAAATAATAATTATTAATACAAATTTTAATTTAAACTTTTTTTTTTTTTTTTTTTAAGTATAAGGAAATGTAAATTCATAAATATAATGATGATTTCTGTGGAGAAGCACCTCATGACATTTCACTACATACTTTGGCTTGTCATAAAAATGTAAAATTATCTAATATTTTAAGAGACTTAATGGCCTAATACACAGTAATGATGGAATGCAGGCATTTACTACTTATTTTGTTTGTTTATCTATTTACATGTTTTTCTTTTAAAAAATTTAATTTTTATAATTTCTCATGTTTATGTTCTGCTCCATTTAGTTTTCTCTGTATTTCTGTTCCCCTGCATTAGTTCCCTAGTTTGTTCCCTTCGTTGTTAATTGGCACCGCACCTGTTCTGTTTTCATCTTGATTACATTTCCAGTGTATTTAAGCCCTGTGTTTTCCTCAGTTCATTGTCTGCTATTAAATTGTGCCCATGTGTTTGTTCTGTTATCCCAGTGGATTTCTTAAAATTACATTCTTGCATTTTTACTGGACAGCCCGTGACATATTAGTTTTTTTTTTTTACTTTTACTTTTTTTAATTTTTACTTTTTCACACACAGAAGTCCAATATATCTTGAATATTTATTTTGACTAATATAATAATGTCATGTTACTGATGCACTTTGTTTGATGCACTTATGCACATCCAGCCCTAAATATAGAGCAGCAGAGCAACTGACCTGCTGTTCCATCCCAGTCATTCCTGTTCTGTTCAGGACATCACATGTAGTGATTTCCTGTCTATAAAACAATGTAATGTTATTGTTGTTGTTTGATAATAGAATGTAGAATATATGGAATTTAATTTTCAGTTCATTACCTTACATTATGAGATTAAACAATTAAATATTTTAATGGTTTGACAGCCCAGAAAACTCATTCTTCTTTGCCCCCACTCTGTCCTTTAGATGCCCTTCTTATTCAGTGAGGAATCTTTTCATCCCTGTTTAGAACCACAATTCTATTTTGAGCAGCTTTACAGGGTTTATTATAGTCAGATTAAACAGAGCGGAGTGCTTGTCTTTTCTTAGCTTTGTGCTCCCTGTCCACTACCTTTCTCTCTTCTCACGTTTCAGGCATTTACTTCTGTTTTTAGACTCTGACCTGTGCTCTTGTTCCAATGGGATATCGAGTCTTGAACTTTCCCACAAGAGCAAGGAAAATGTTTTGTACAATTAATTAGATTACGTTTACTGCCATCTCTTTGAGTTGTAGCAAAAAAATAAAAAATGGAGCACCTCCAAACATCCGTATGACTTATTGCATTAGCAGGAATTATCGTTATCATATGCATGTAGTTTCATTATAAACACAAGGTCATGTCTACTTCATCTCATTGATGTTTATAACAGACACAGTATCTGTTGATAGAAGGGAGCATGAAACAGATGATATTGTGGTCATGTTGAGTTGTTTTTGAAAGTTTTCCCACTGTTTGGATCATATACTGTTCAGGGCTGTGACAACAGAATATCGTGCATGACTCCAAATTTGAGCTAACATTAACTAAAGCTCTCTCATAAACACTCAATTAATTCAGTGGCATGCATGCTCTCACATCTCTTCGAAAACAAGAGATTATAGACAGGAGATATAACATTATGGCTCTAGATACTGAGGGGATGATTATGATTTCTGATAATGATCCTACAGTCTATACAGTACCAAAGATCAGTGGTTCAAAAACTATGTGATTTGTGTATTCTCTGATCATGTCAAAGTAGCATATAGTCACAACAGTGTTCACTCTAATGTTCTTCTACCCTTGAGGAAAGTATACCTTTAGATACTTTTAAAAAGAGTTTCATCATTTAATCACCCTCATGTATAACTATATTTAATGTAATGACAGAATTTTCATTTTTGAGTGAACATTTTTTGGGGGGAAATCTGCATTTGTCCCTTTAACTGGCCCTTATAGAGATCTGTGGGGGAGTTTTATCAAAGCATCTAAAATAAACAGCATAATAGTAACTTTTAAAAGTTTTCCAATCCAGTTCAAACACAAATGCTAAATATATTATGGAATTTGGATCTATGTATAATCTTTATGCATATCTCCTTTTTATCAGTCTCTATTTTGCATGCAAACAGACTTAAAGGTGTATCTATTTGCATCTTGTGTAGCTGAAGTAATAATGTGGGCTATGCATGAGTTTTACAGTACATGAATATAGTTCAATCAGTGTGTGCGGAAGTGAAGTCTTGAAAGTGATCTCACTGGCAAATTCATTCAACTGGCTCATTGTGCATCACGTGGCTTTAGTTAAACCTGGACACTTCAAACAAGCAGAATCTGATTGTCTGCCTTTATGTGCATGAGTGTGTAGCTGTATTTGCAACAGACTAGTATTAGTCATTGTTTGATAGCTTGTAGACAGAAAGAAAAAACAATATCCATCCTCTTAAGGCAGGGAAACCCCCTCCACGGCTGAAACATTAGTGTGGGAGTTCCTTCCTTTCTGGGGGCCTGGCTGATATTATCTGATATTGTATTGATATTATAAAAAACGGATAATGTACTGGCAGAAAATTACCAGGACATTTTCTGTCAAATTTACGGGCACTTTACGGACAATTCCTTCAACATTAAAACGGAAATTTCTGTAGATTAACATTTTCTTCCGTACCATAAACGGAAAATCCGTTATGCAGAGATTGAAATTTTTTTTTAGCATAGGCCTCTTCTGTAGCAAATAAATCCAGCACAATATGTACAAATTGAACATGGTTTATTTTTACCTCATGTGAACATTCTTAAAAATGCGTTCAGTAGCTTTTATTTGCCTTAAACAGGTGAAGACAAAAATATTATGACATCAATTTAACAAAAAAAAAAGCACCATTGAAAATGTTTGTATTATAGAACAATTTTTAGTTTAAACAGCAACATGCAGAAAAAAGAAATCATGAACAGGTACTTGTACAATATTGGTGTTGCAGCAATAGTGGTCACAAAGAATACATTTTCAAATACATGGGATAAAAATTTATACAAAGACAGGGCTGTCATTATTAACAATTGCTACAGACATATAGTCAATAGTCAAGTGAAAAGACACCATTTTCCCATAGAACACAACATTATTTAAAAGCACAAAATGTGAATTTTGTCATCAGTTATTCTCCCTCATACCGTTTCTTTGAAACACAATTGAAGAGTATTTTTAATGAAATCTCTGTGCTTTCTGTCCCTCAATTGACAGCCTATGCAACTACCATTTCAACGTCCAATACAGTATAGCTGTCAGATTTCATTAAAATGGATCTTCATTAGTGTTCCAAAAATGAACAAAAGTCTAACAGGATTGGAATGAGTTTATTCATATAATATTATGGGTGAACTAACCCTCGTTAGATTACTAACCTCTTATTCATGCTAAATTATCTAAATTATTGAAATTGAAAAATAAAAAAAACTTTTCTTGTACAGCATTTGAAAATAAAGAACAAAGATTTATGCACTCATGCCTGACATTTCAATGTTAAACTAAGAAAACTATACAATCCAAATTAAGATCAGGGCTCCAAGTGTTTTTGTGCATTTAGTATCTCTTGCCATGTGCCCGTCTGAGGAAACTACTTTTTTTTTCTTTTGCTGCATTTTTAGTCCAAGTCCTAAATTGAGATTTGAAAAAGAAAAACTCAAATTTACACAGAATCTAGAAGTAGTTCATACATGAGTCTTGGAAGCGTAGATTGCCTTCATCTGAACCTTTGACGCTCGTTCAGGATTTCTTCACAGGAAGACTGTTAATGACAAGAAATGAAAATGAATGAAAAAGTACAGAATAACATGCAGAACAGGTTGAGATTGAATTATTAAGTTCCAGTTTAAACATTGCTTATAAAATATCTGTTAAAGTCATTCAGTTATCTTCAGATCACAAATTAAGATATTTCTGATGAAATCCGAGAGCTCTCTGACCCATGGGGAATGTGTGTGGTGTTGTTGACGTAGACCCTGCATGCGCTGCACCTTGTTTACTGGCAAATTAATGCACACGCAAATTAATGGTACTCTAGTTAATGGCGGCAGACTCTCTCAGGAGAGGATAAATCATTGAATAAAGTTGTTATTTTGTTTACTTTGCACACTTTGCACACAAAAATATTCTTTTTATAAAAAAAAGAAAAAAAAGTAATATTTTTGTAAAATTACAGTTGAACCACTGATGTCACATGGACCATTTTAACAATGTCCTTATACTATGTTTCTGTGCCTTGATCGTGGTAGGGCCCTTGCTGTCTATGCAGCGTCAGAAAGCTCCCAGATTCCATCAAAAATATCTTAATTTGTGTTCTGAAGATGAACAAAGGTCTTACAGGTTCGGAACAACATGAGGGTGAGTGATTAATGACAGAATTTTCGTTTTTTGACTGAACTAACCCTTTGATTATTTTCCACTAAATGGCAACAAAATGCTTTATACACATTTTCATTAGATATGTTCCTTACATTTGTATGAATTCCAGCGTAGGTGCCATTCTCCTCTAGATGTTTTATGTTTAAAATAAAACAGTGGGGGTGGAAAGGGTAACTTGTATGACAGTAATCTGGAATCACCAATAACAATAAACAAAGAAATTATAAACAACAGATTGTAAATTCAGAAAGCCACTCCAAACACTGGTTAAATCTTTACTACACAAACAACTTCACTAACCAAGTTAACTGAATAAACAACTCAATTACTATTTTTTTGTCAGTGTTGAACATCCCTAATGGTACATAAATATGGAAACATATGGGTAGCAATTTGAAATATGCAAAATGGCAATGCAATACGTAAAATGGTAATGTAGTTCTGTGTTTTAATTTACATTTCACCATACATGTATCCAAAATTTTGTTCAAAATGAAAATTCTGTTATATGATTTACATTTGCCATTTTCTACACTAGTTTTAATATGCAAATTAAAAACATTTAGACACTTTATAAATTGTAAAATTAAAATGAAAGTGTATTACCCAAATTGATTAGATATGTTTAACATGTCCAAGCAAAAACTGTAGCAAAATTTTTGACATGCTTTTGACATTTTTCCTAAATGCATTTAGACTTAAGGGTAGAACACATTTTAATAATAATACCTCATAATAATTGTAGCAAAAATGCTGTGAGAATTTCAGAATGCATTTTGACCCAAATGTGCAGCAAAATGGTGATTTAAATCTTTTATTTTTCTTAAATGCATTGACTCTTACATATAAGACGTTTCAATAGCATTTTCATTTAATACCCTGCGATGAATTTAGTTTAAGTCAGTGTGGAGAGCGTTTGGTTGACTGAATATTGACTTATTGTGTGTCCTGTTGCCGAGCCCCACCTTGAAGTAGCCTAACGATTGACAGGCCAGGGGCGTGTTGCATTTTCAAATGCATTTCAAATCCACATTGACTTTTTATTCATCGCGAGGTATTAAGTGAAAATGCAATTGAAACATCTTGTATGTATGTGTCAATCCACTTCTTCAATGCACTAAGAATAATAGAAATTTAAAACACTCTGCAGCACCTTTGGCTCAGAATGCATTCTGAAATTCTCACTGTATTTTGCTACAATTATCACACTGTATTATGATGAAAATGCAATCCCAAGTGTCCTACCCCCAAGTCAAAATTTATTTAGGAAAAACTGCATTTAAATGATAATTTTACTACAGTTTTTGCTTGGACATATTAACCATATCTAATCAATTTGTGTAATATATGTTCATTTGAATTTTGCAACTTATAAAGCATTAAAATATGTTTTTATTTTGCATATTAAAACTAGTGTAGGAAATGGCAAATGTAAACTATATAATAGATTTTTCATTTTGCACTAAATATTAAACATTTGTATGGGAAAATGTACATTAAAATACAGATACACATTGCTGTTTAACATATTGCATTGTCATTTTGCATATTACATTTCTAATTGAATTTTGCTACCCATATGCTTTCATAAATAAAAACTTAATAAATTAAACAGAATACAAACCCATGATAATGCAGGGGGTGCTTGGGGTGCAAAGTACAGCAGCAATTATGACCTGTCATTAGAAAGAAAACGAATCTGACACAGACCCAACTCTTTACATCAGTCAAGACTTATTTAAGACTCTCACTCGCCAAAAATTCTCATTTTGACAATTTTGCATTCTTTTGTATGTGTAAGTGAGAGAGAACTCGATGTGCTCCTGGCGCGCTCTATGAAGCGGCATTCTCTGAGCGTGCACGACGTGTGCGTTCACGGACAGTGTGCCATTAAAGTTACAGAATTAACTTATCGAGTGTGTGTGTGTGTGTGTGTGTGTGACATAAACAAGCCGATAAAATGTCAAAACCTACCTCGTTCGGCAGAAAAGGTGTGTTATCCTTGAAGAACTCCGTGATGTCAGATCTTCTCCTGGTCGTATAATCTCTTTTAAAACAAAGTCGTAACGTTAATGGTGTCTTCTTTTCTTGCCCATTACTCTGCCAGCTCCTGTTGAAGGCATAAAGCGCTCTAAACACAGTTGTAAGTTACCGCACTTCAGATTTAACGTTATCACAGCTGCTCAATATCACCTCAGTAACGTCAGAGACACTTCTGTAACGTTAGTATGCCGGATGCTTTACGAGATGCTCATTAACAAAAAAACGTTACACTGCATTAACAACAATAAAACGTTAATAAACCTTTATTTATAAAACTGAAAGTGAGTACTGTAACACGTACATCCACGCTGTATAACGTTAGAAGTGTAAGATGAGACGGTCACTTAACGTTATGCTGAAAATATTGAATGCGACGGCTCCGACATCCATTTGCCAAACAAGCCAGGCAGCAACTAAGTTAACGTTACAGTTTGTTGCATTTAAGAAAACATAATTTACAAAGGAAGAGTAAGAACAATTCTCAAAATTCTAAATCCGACTTTAAAATGAGATTTTGACCGAGACTATCTTCGTGAATAATGATGCCTGCACAAGCACTGGTTTCGCGCCGATTGTCGACTGAGCTTCTTGTACCCACAATGCAAAGCGTAATTTAAAAAATACGGAGAAACACCTGTAAATAGAAAATACGGACAATTCCTTTAAATTATTACGGTATATTGTACTGTATTTTTACGGACTTTTTTTTACAGTGCAATGACCTTTTGCTCTGCTAACACAATGCTCTACTGAGCCACAAGAACATTATATTATATTATATTATATTATATTATATTATATTATATTATATTATATTATATTATATTATATTATATTATATTATATTATATTATATTATATTTATTATGAATTACATGACTGGAATAAAATGAAAGATACATGCAAACAGCCTTTGCACCTGGAGCACCTAAAATGTGCACTAGATTTTGTACAGAGCCGAAGTCTTATAAGCACATAAATCCAAACTGCTGAAGGAAGTCAACATCAGAGCTGTAAAGGACACGGTTAACCTGACAGGTTTACCTGTAGATGTCAGATAAATAGATCCCATGCTGGACGTTGCCCTTCAGAGGTCAGGTGACAGCTGAAAATCTGGCTAGGCTGGAATTTGATATTGTTGGGCTGAAAGTCATGTTTTTTTTTCAAAATATTCCTCTGCAGAATTAAGTCATGACTTGGTCTATTGAGATTTCTATGTACTATTTTTGGTATAGCTGGTGGATGTGGCCTTGTCCTGATTAAGCATTCAGTTTTAAGAGCTCTGTCTCTCTCTGATTTTCTCTTTTCTGACTGACTTTTCTGGCTATATTAAAATTTGAAGTTCAAATATGAGTCAGTGTTACTGTTCTTAACTGACACTAGACTAAAACTATTAAACAATATTTTCAAATATTCAAATATAGAAATGTTGCCTGAAACAAGCAATGAAATGAATGAGATGTTGCCTGTTAACTAAAATAATAACACAGATACTAAACCTACTAAAACTAAAAAAAAAAAAAAATGAAATCCCCCCAAAAAAGAGACAGAAATAACCTAAAATTAAAACAAACTAAATATATATATATATATATATATATTTAAATAAATTCAAAATATTAATAAATACTATAATAGTATAAATAATATTGAAATAACATAAGTTAATAGGGAGTCACGCACTGCTGCGTGTGTCCAGAGTTGTGATGTGCTGGTTTAATCTGCAATCTTCAGACTAATGGTTTACTTCGCTCAGGATGAACTACAAAAGAGTCCTGACAGAAAACACAACGTCACTTAGGTCACTGTTTCAACCCTTTCGTCTGACTGGAGTCATGTGAAAACAGTGAAGTGAAGAAATGTGAACTGATATAATTATAATTCTTGTCAGCACTGGCCTCAAGCAATTAAAGTGTTTTTAATTCCACCGAGCACAGAAGAACATGGGTGAGCCAAATGCTAACTACTGCGGAACATCTGGAGTGTTTTAAGAAGTGAAAGTTTTTGCTGTTGCCACAAATTCCTACTGTTTCCATTACGACATACTGTATATGATGCATGTTTATGTTTTTATAATTTTAATAATTTTCAATCATATTTATTATTTATTTATTAATTTATTATTTAGTTATTTTATTATAACACACATTGCAAATAAATTATCATGTTCAGTGTTCAAGGTTACATTATTGTTATTATTATTATAAAAAAAAAAAAATCTGGTCTGTGGTTGTAGTGAGGTCAATATCACATTTGTAGAGACCACAACAGACCACTATATTTCACATCATGCCAGTTATCTGAGCAAATATATATAGTGTTGCATGTCCTTAAATCTAATTGTACCTGTCAACTGTTTTCTATTATTATGATTTTTCCATTGTGATTTCATTTGAATTATGAAAACGAAACAGTAGTATGATTCATTCATCAGTCCAGTATAAATCATGTCCACAAACACACAATGGGGCATTTTGTCATTGTTGACTGATGAGGTCATTTCCAGTCTCCTCGTCGAGATTCCAGGCGTGTGTATAAACAATGCGTGTGGACCATCCCTTATGAAACAAAAATATATTGCAGTATATTGGAAAATATCATGTAATATATTAGGCATATATTCCTATATATATTTATTTTTTCCAATATATTGCAATATATTGAAAGCGGCAATCATTTGTATACTTTGCAATATATTATATAATATATGTATCATCAATATATTATTAAATGTATTCAAATATATAAAATATTAGAAAATAAAAAGGAAAAATGATATATTACAATATATCACAATATATTTGAAGAAATATATTGGTAAATATAGTTTCCTTTCGTAAGGGATCTGATGAAGGAATGCTTAGCCTACGGCGTGTCAATGTGTACATGTGAAAAAAGTGGGACATTGAATGGCTGTGTGCGTGTTTAATGTTGGCGACTGTGAGGAATGTTCTTTCTGACTGGGCCGCTGTAGTGCTAGGAGTGGATCACAGTACAGCAGTGCACAGATGTTAGTTAGCAGCATTATAACAATGCCACAAATAAGGAGTAGCGTGTGTGTGTGTGCACTTTGGATGAGTTAAATGCATAGCACGAATTCTTGAGTATGGGTCACCATACTTGGCTGAATGTCACGTCAAATGGGATGATCCCAAAGCTGAATCACCAGATTTCCTTCTATTCTCCTTGCTGGAGAGACCTTTCCTCACTGGCAGCTACTGTGAGGAAACAGTATTATTATATCATTACCCTTCAGAGGTCTGTGCACGCCATTGTTCGATAGGCAGATAAGTGCTAAGGCCTCTAAATTATCAACATTATTAAAACTTTGCTTAAAAACTTGTTTTACACTATGCCTTCTGTCATCTTATTGAGCACTTATTTATTCGTTTTTATTTCAAGTAAAAGGCCTTTTATTGTAATTGTAAAACATGTATCCTTTCAGGTTGTGGCCCACATGATTTTTTGCTTTTACATCTTTCCTGATTTTTAAGAATAATTTTATGTTGTTAGTAATATTTCAAGATTACATGGGAAATTGCCCTTCACAATACAAATTACAGAGCTTAGATCATATCAGTAATAATTTCAATATCATCTTAAAACTTTAAGGACATACTGTGTGATGAATGATATTTATTTGCATTTTATGTAAGTAGGCTGTTAAAATGTTAGAATGATCTCACTGATTTACATTACAAGCTGTCAGAATTCCATCTTAATTTTGGCAACAGAAATATCAGCAACTGCATCAAATTGCATATTTTTCGCATAGTCTGGGCCTCTGAAACTGAAATTTTTTTTTAGCATTGAATTTACATGAAACTCAAATGTAGAACTGAACTGGATCCAATGTATATGAATTGAAAAGGACTAACAGACACAAACCACCCATATTTCTTCTTTAAATCAAAGGTGATGAAACATCATTCCAGCTTAATTTACTTATCATAATGGATGTGCTTGATGGTCACCTCAGTCCTGCTTCTCCATATTAGAAGCATGGCCTAGTTTCTCACAGTAAACTCTGACTATTACGTTTATGGGCAGTTCGGATGTTTCACAGCATCAGTTTACATCTTAAACCTAATATGTTGCACTTAGCTTTGACTTGCTGAAGACATCTTTAGCAGAGATCTTAATGGATTCCATATGGCGACTGTAATCAGAGGGCTGCTGACAGGAATGTCATGCTGTTAGCCTGATTTTGCAGCCCTGTTATGGTGTGAGAGAAATAAAGACCGGACATTCTCAAATCCTATTGCAAATGTCAGTTTATTGAATATATGAAGGGTTAGCACTTTTATTGCAGTGTTTCTCTCAGTGTGTTTCTATCTCTAAAGAAAGGAAGCACGCCTAAGCTTTACAGATATGAGCAGCAAAGGGACTGAATGTTACATTTGGCAGGGCACCAACAGGAAAGCTTTTGTTCAAGTTGTTGTTGCTTCAGAAAGCATAAACAACAACACTCGGATTGTCTTTAGTTAAATGATCCACCCAGTAAGTCATCAAAGTAATCAGGCAATCTTCGAGAAAGTGCCCTTACATGTTTAAACTGCTGAAAACAATCATGTGACTGTCAGGCTAAATCTCTCTCATGCTCTACACAACTGTCCGCTTGTCCACTTCAGATCAACATTTCCATACAAGGGTTCAATTATGATGTCTCTAGTGGCACCAAATGGAATTGCAAAAAAGAGAAAGGCCAGCCTGACATATCACACAAGCTGTTTCTCTCTCTCTCCATCTTACATTCATTAGGGCCCGAGCACCGATGGTGCGAGAACCCTCTTGTATCTGCTCCGTCTATTCTTCGTCTTCTTCTTCTTCTTCTTCTCCCAAATGAATTGCATTTTTGAGGGCTTAAACATGCTCAAAAAGTCATGAAACTTTGCACACGCGTCAAACCTGGTGAAAATTTATATCTGATATAGGATTCAGAAGAGGGTGTAGCAAAATGGCTCGACAGCGCCACCTATACTAAAAAAGTCAACAGCCTTCCAGCTATGTTTCACGTACATGCACGAAAATTGACACACACATGTAACACACCAATATCTACAAAAAAGACTCTTGGAGCAAAATTCTAAACCCAACAGGAAGTCGTTTTATTTTTAAAATTATGAGCAAATTTTGTGTAATTTTTATCATTTCCATGACTTGTATTTTAACGAACTCCTCCTAGAGATTTATTCAGATCAACACCAAATTTGGTATGCCTAATCTAAAGGCCTTTGCGATGTTAAATTACGAAGATCTTGAGTTTTCGTTGAAGGGCGTGTCCGTGGCGGCCTGGCAAATTTCGATGATTTGCCATGAAAAATGAAGTTGCTATAACTCAAACATACAATGTCCAATCTGCCCCAAACTTCACATGTTTGATAAGAATCCAAACCTGAACAGATTGACATGTCCATATTCAGTTATAGTCATAGCGCTACCTATTGGCAACAGGAAGTGAAATATTTTACACTGCGATGAACTACTCTTAGAAATTTTATGACATCAATGTCTTTTTTGTGGTCAATCTAATCTAAAGGCCTGTGTGATGTTCAGTTGCGAAGATCTTGAGTTTTCGTTAAAAGGCGTGTCCATGGCGCCGTGACGAAGTTTGATGTCTCGCCATGGGAATAAAAGATGTTATAACTCAGGCATAAAATGTCCGATCTTCCATCAAACTTCACATGTGTGATAAGAGTCCTGGCCTGAACAGATCTGAAGGCCAATATTCCATCAGGTGTGGCAAGATGGCTCGATAGCGCCACCTATACACTTTCAATGGAGTTCGCCTCGAGCTATGTTTCACATACATGTACGAAAATCGGTACACACATGAACCACACCAATACCTGTACCTACAAAAAAGTCTCTTGGTACGAAATCCGAATCCCAACAGGAAGTCGGTTATTTAGAATTTTCTCTGCAAAATTGGTGTTGTTTTTGCCATTTTCAGGGTTTGTACTTTAACAAACTCCTCCTAGAGATTTATTCAGATCAACACCAAACTTGGTCAGTGTAATTTAAAGGCCTTTGCGATGTTAAATTGCGAAGATCTTGAGGTTTCGTTAAAGGGCGTGTCCATGGCGGCCTGACAAATTTCGATGTTTCACCATGAAAAAGGAAGTTGCTATAACTCAGACATACAATGTCCAATCTGCCCCAAACTTCACATATTAAATAAGACTTCTGCCCTTAACAGATCTAAATGCCCATATTCAGTTATAGTCATAGTGCCACCTGCAGGAAGTGACATATTTTACGCTGCGTCAAAGTACTCCTAGAAATTTTTTTACATTAATGTATTTTTTGTGGTCAGTCTAATCTAAAGGCCTGTGTAATGTTAAATTGTGGAGATCTTGAGTTTTTGTTAAAGGGCGTGTCCATGGCGCCATGACAAAATTTGATGTCTCGCCACAGCAAGAGAAGTTGTTGTAACTCAGGCATAAAATGTTTGGTCTTCCCCAAACTTCACATGTTTGATAAGAATCCTGGCCTGAACACATCTGAAGGCCAATATTCCATTATAATGATAGTGCCACCTGCTGGCAACAGGAAGATTGGCACATATCTGGAATATACTTTGATATATTCCACTTATATTTATGACTTTAAATGCATATTTCTCACCCTTCACCTTTTTACTAAAGCCACTCGCTGCCGGTGAGCCCGGGTGCGAGGGCCCGTTCATCGCCCTTGAAATCAGACATTGCATTAAATGGTAATTTTGGCAGTTTCCTCTCCCTTAGTGGGATGCATTATGGTCTTTTTGAATTAAACCTTTATATAATCTCGACAAAAAAAAAAAAAAAACATATTATTGGAAAGGTCTGAGTCTCAGGATTCCATGTTTGGTAGTTATTTTGAGATAGATGTAATATTTACAGAGAAATCTTAGACATTTGTGACAGGAAAATGCATACAAAAATTTAATGGCATTTGGATGGCTGTTCGTAGTATAACTCCCTAACTAAAATCTCACAGGAACCTCTTTTTTTTCATATCAACTTTTCAAGGCTTTAATTTTATACAAATTTTAGAGTAAAACCTGTTATGTAAAATATTTACTATATATAAAATATAATTAATAAAGTGTATTTTCTTTACAGTAAATGTAAACTTCTATAACTTTTTGATTCTTTAAAAAAGCAAAATAAAGTTTGTACCGGTTTCTCACATGGAACACACAAGGAAGGAAGCCAAACCGACAGAATCCACCCAAACTGTTTGTACCTCAGGGATTTAGGGGCTTCATTTCACAATCTTTTTGACTGTTTTACACTCCCTGCTCTTGCTATCTGCACTCATCAAGTTAAAATACTGAGAGGTGCCTCAAAGTGGCCTCTAAATGCTCCCTCCTAAAACACCCTCCCTGCCGTTTTTAATTGCATGTGTACATCCCACTCCTTCTTCAGCTTTTAAAATCTGCTTGTTTTACAATAATACTCAGAAGATGTCTTCAGACTTTTTTTTCTTTTTTTTTTAGTTGAAAATAAATGTCTGTTCCAGATCTTTATACAGGTTTTAGGTCATCAAATATATTTTTTCCAGTTTGACCTATTCCAGCTGATTTCCATGACACTGTATTTTTGTCTTGGTTTCCATTACAAATTTCTTAATTTCTCTCAACCCTACTGTGCTGAAAATTCTTTACTTAATTTTGTGTTTTCTCGTTATGCTATATTATCACCAAAATTTGGATTCAATCTTTCTGTCATCATGTTTCTGTGCACTCATGGAAAATAAATCTGTCCAACATTTTTTTTTTTTTTTCAAAGAGCCTAAAAATCATAGCTCATTTAGAAATGAATGTCTATACATGTTTATTATACAATTTGTCGAAGCCTAAAAACCAATTATCAAAGTCGTTTCATCCAAAATATTAGCAAATTAATTCTAAAAGCCAAAGAAACTATAGTACATTAGGGTTTGTGAAACAGCCTTCGTTATTTGTACTTTAAACAAACAGAAAGGTAAAGTTGAGGACAGGTTGTGTCTTTGTGTTTTCATGCCTGTTTTCTCACTTTAGGGATTGTTTGTTCTGAGAGCAGTGCATAGAGACCCTAGACAAAACCAGAAGAGAGCTGGTTTGTGTATCACGGGCCAAACACAGAATCTCACGATAATGCCTTTGAAAGCAATGACTTTCAAGCACTCACATTTTCCATGTCTATAAAAAGCATGACTTGTTAAGAGTTTTATCAGCACTCTTGTCTGCTTTTGCTATTTTTCTGCTCATGTCATGTTTGAGTTTGTTGGAATGCAAGACTGCCCCGACAAGGAAAATGCTGTGCTGATCCAGGCTGCAGATTAAGGCCCAATCCCAATTCTAGCCCTTCCTCTTTCCCCTACCCCTCCGTTTTGCGCGTTCACGTGAAGAAGTAGGGAAGTCTCGATTCTCTTTTGGTTGGAGGGGTAGGGGTAAGGGGAGGGCCAGATAGCCCTTCAAACGAAGATTTTTCGGGACCACACTTCAAACGAAGGGGTATGAATTATCTCAGCAACATGGCCGCTACTGCAAACAAAAAGACACATAAATGTAAGCTTTTTTGGCATAAATAAAGATTTTAACGAAAAGTAATCATTTGTTTTATGTTGCATTTAATTGTGAATTCATATTAACGGTCATGTTAGTCAAAGAAAGGTTTGCAAAAAATCGCTAATATTTGCTAACGTCACATCATTACAGACTGCATGATAGTGCCACAGCATATCTGATCAGGGCGATAACTGCGTAGACATTGATGGGGGCTAATCCCCCCAATAATTAGAAATCGCTAAAGCATTTTCTCAAATATTGCCTATTCGAGAGAGAAAGAGAGAGAAAGAGAGAGAAAGAGAAATGGAAGTTGCGTGTATTCGCGTCTGTGTTTTTATACAGTAAATTGAGTTTACTTAAAAACAGCGATTGTATCCTCTCGTCGCTGGAAAATATAATGTAGCGATTCAGTATTTAAACTGTATTTAATATAAGCTGTGGGGCAGCGTTGACAAGTTTATTTTCTCCTGGATGTGAGAGCTGCGCGATTTCCGATATGTGTGTGTGTGTGTGTCAGTAAGCAGCAGCTCATTAATACAGAACGATAATTAAAGGCTCTAATGCACACCAGTATATGTGGGTATTGTAAGAGCTAGACGACGAATGATGACGTATAAAGGCATTGTAGTGGTGTCCCAATCCTTAGGGGAATATTTTCTAGGGGAAGGGGAAGGGGTATAAAATAGAATTGGGATTGGGCCTAAGACTCTGTGGTCTGAACTGGGCGATAGTCATCGCAGGATCTCTGTGTGCTAAAACATACATTTGAACGATAAAGCAATATATACACATGTACAGAGACCACAATACTCTTGTATATCAGCAGCGGTGGGATCTGACTGATCATGTGTTGGAGAAACTGGGATGTCTGATCCTCAACATATCTGACTTTGGTCTTCAGAGATCTGCTGGTGGTTTCTAGCAGCATGAATTAATTAGTTTCACTTTCCACGAATAGGGTACAAAACTCAAGTTTACCTTCTAGAAACACTAGCTGGACATACAAAATCTATGCTCTTTTGTGCATGCCAAGGATGCAATTATTTAATCAAAAATACAGTAAAAACAGTATTATAGTCAAATATTTAAAATAACTGTTCCCTTTTTAAATATATTTAAAGATATAATTTATTCCTTTGATGCAAAGCTGAATTTTTAGCATCATTTCTCCAGTCTTCAGTGCCACATGATCCTTCAGAAACCTTCTAATATGCTGATTTGCTGCAAGGGAAATAGATATTTGTCAGGATTATGTGATTGATAGAAATTGCAATAGAACAATATTTGTTTGAAATACAAATCTTTTGTAACATTATAATTGTCTTTATTGTCACATTATGATTGTCTTTATTGTCTTTATTGTAACTCTTTATTGATCAGTTTGATGCACCCTTGCTGAATAAATGTATTTGTTTTTATTAAACTTTTTTAAAAAGAAAGTTTTTCTGTAAACATTTAGAAATTGGACTGATATTAATCTACTTGTTTTCTCACATTGCTAAAAAAAGGAATATAATATAATATAATATAATATAATATAATATAATATAATATAATATAATATAATATAATATAATATAATATAATATAATATAATATATGACAGAGAAATCGTGCAATAACAGTATTGTACACAAAAGTGAAATATCTAAACTAACTTTTTTGTAATTAAAATGTACAAAATAAAATGATTTAGTATAATTTGGTCAAATTATCACATATAATGGCATTGCTGTACTATTTTAATTGTTGGCGACAGTCAAAAAGGCACATTTAAATGACCTAATTTTCATAGTAACCTATTTAATAGTGTTGACAACAGAAAAAGTGTAACAGGAAAGTGCATATTGTTTTAATGGACCGACTGACTGTTCAGATGTAGGTCAGCACTATGTTAAACAGTTCTAAAACAGGCGTGATAGTGTGTGAGTGTGTGTATGGTGGGTGGGTGGGTGGGTGTCCGTACAAGACATCCAGTTCCCTTGCAGAAAAGGTACACTTTTGTAAGCTTGTCTGTGAATTGCCTCTCATTGGCACTGAGATTGCATTAGGGGTGTCAGATCTGTCTGTTCACATACGGAAATTACACTCCAGGGGTGTCAGGCTTTTTTAGAAATGGCCAGAGCAGGTTACACAACAGGCGATATTTGAGACCGAAAGCAGTGATTCTCATGGTCCTCTGCACACACATGCTGATTCAGTTAGGCCTTTAGGAGGGCTCATGGGTGGGGGCACCGCAGTCTCAAGCCGACCCCAGCACCTGGTGCTAGTGCTTGCCAGACCTGCTTCTCCAGATGTGCAGACATTTGACTGCCTGCCCCACAAGTGAATGAGAGAAAAGCCGCAGTGATAGAGGGATGCGTGGATGGAAGAAATGGGTTCCCAAGTTCCAGTACCATGTTTAGACCAGCTGTCCATCTAGTGGGACTTTAGAGGCCTGTATTTAAGTCATAACAGGTGAACAGGTCTGTTCGATTCTTGGCCTGATGCCACTATTTGAATGGGATCTGTCATTTTTCAGGATAGACCAAACAATCTGTTTTTTTTTTCATGGTAACATTTGCATGTACTGTATATACGTGTGCAGTATATATTGTGTGTGGTATGACGATTTTATACATCAGTTCTAATTGCTAAGATTCACGGGGGACCATAAAAAAAATATGGGCCCTCTCTCTTTGGCGTAAATGATTAGAGCTTGACTTGACCTTCCTTTTCCATTTATCAAATGAAGCCGAAGAAATATCAGCTGCAATTGTTTTTGCATCACTTATATTTACACAATTAACTGTACAATAACAGAACAATGAAACTGAATCTTAAAATATTTTATTAATTTGTTTACAGGAACCCTCCAAGCTAACCAATTTATTAGAAACAATCAGACTTTCAAGGTCTACCCATGGAGAGAATAGTTTAGGACAAACCAATTCAATAGAATGAATCAGACTATCCAATGTTGATTATGAAAGAGCGGAGCGCTTCGAACAAAGCAATTCACCAGAATGTATTGGACTTTCTAGAACTACATTGGAAAGAAAGCTAATAAGGGTTTTTGGTTGTTTACTTCTGCTCGTTCAGAAGAGAAGTTGCTTGCGCAAGTTTACAGTGTACAGTGGCTTTTGGTTGTGCCACTCAGACCAATAATTGTTGGGAAAAAGTAGATTGCTTCTGGAAAAGCTACACTGTTTTGAAAGCAATTGAGCTACTTTTCAGCTACTGAAAACGTAGGTGAGTTAGTAGCATTGGAATTGTTAGTTAGTTGTTTACTGTGGCAGGAATAAATCAAGACATGAGTAGCCAAGTGTCCCATGTTTGGAATTTGTGCTCTCAAATTAACCCACCCAAGTGCACACACATAGAAGTGAGTAGTGAACAAACACACACACAACATGAACACACACCCAGAGCAGTGAGCAAACATTTTTTGCTGCAGTTCCCAGGGAGCAGTGTGGGGTTCTGTGCCTTGCTCAAGGATCTCACCTCAGATTCAAACCCACGACCTTTGGGTTACAAGTCCGACTCTCTAACCATTAGGCCGTGACTGCCCCTATACTATGCACAAGACTACTATTACTTCACTTTAACTGCGTTATTCGCTCTGGTGATTTGGTGCATGTTGACCCTTTAAAGCCCCCCCCCCCAGTGCTTTTTCATAGGGACACCACAAAAAGACCAAATGATGTGCATATATTAATTTGACATGTTTTTTCCTGATCATTATTATTCTGCCAACTTTGATTAACTGGTCTGATGATACCCTTGCGTCTACTATAATTTGGTCCAAAACTCTTGTCCCTGAAAGGCATCTATTCTACAAACCTGTTGCTGATACAAATATTATGTGTTTACTGCCTCCTAACGGTTCAGTTTGGAACCTGACATTGGCTTACTGCTTGCAGGGTGGATGCTCGGGGTCTTCATGTGGTGGATGTGACTGCAGTGGTGTTAAAGGGGCGAAGGTGAGTTTGTTTTCCTCTGCTTGCTCCTTTATAGCTATTATTTCTGTCAGACACCTTTACTAACATTAACTCACTTATAAAACACTTATAAAATAATCCTTAGAAATTGGGGGTAAATTCCTTAGAAGTTGTTGCCTATATTGTATGCATTCCCTAACGTCAGAGCACTAAACTTACATAGAAGGATCTTTTGCACCATCTAGTGGTGCGATTATGTTAACAGCATACGCTCTGTCCTGTGAATGTGGGATGCATATGAAATGTACTATGTGGAAAATGTTGCTTTATGAAGAAAAGGTGGATAACACTAATTTACTTTAAATCTTTTGTTCATCCTTATTAGGGTGAGGTTGGGCTCCCTGGTTTGATGGGCCTTGTAGGATTTCCTGGATTGCCAGGGCCTGAGGGCCCCTCAGGGTCAATGGGACTAAGGGTAAAGTACTATACTGATTTGCTTCTCAAAATATCCCTTTTTTGAGTGTGTGTATGTCCTATGATCTCAAATGGCTTTGCTTTAGTTTTTATAGGGTGACCATATGTCTTCACACAAGCGTTACACTTGATTATTACATATCACTCGCAGGGGCGAAAATCTCATCTAAATGTTGGGGGGGACAATAAACATAACATTTCTCACGAGCAAGTTTTGAAGGGGACACCAATAAAACAGGCAGGATTGTACTTAAGGATATGTGTACAGAGAGGAAAGCCTTACTATTGCATGGAGACCGTTCCATTATCCTTCTTCTCAAAGTTTCTTTCTGGTTCAATGAAAAAGCTGACTAAATTGACCAAAACATTCTGCAAAACATTTTATTTTTTTGCAATGTTTTTGAAGTTGTTTACAAAATCAAGCCACCAAAATACAATGGAATTTGAACTTAACTTCAACTTTTATTTATTTGTATAGCACATTTAATAGCAATGTTGTTGCTTCACAGTTATAATTAAAACATGCATATATAAAAACATTTGCCATGCCTAGCAAAATGAAGGCATACACACTCTTAGACATAGGCTACATCCTCACACAACTGTATAGTGAGATCGGTATAGAAGTAAAAGAGAGGGGAGAAAAACAAAAAATAATTATTTATTACGTCAATGACTGATTTGTTCAAAAAGTGGATTCATTCAGTTAGGAAACACCTCCTCATTGTGTTTCTCAAAATCAGTGCTGTTACTACTGTAGATTAGTTTTCAACTTTTTTCGTTGGTGAAATAGAGCTAAAACAGGCAATATGGTGCCTAAAATGCACTTAATATTAACTTATTGTTTATTCAATTTTTATACAAATCTAAATCACATTTGTTATGCTAATATCTGGAGAACAACTGCACTCTTATTGTGATGTTATATTAGATTGACTATATTAAATGAAGTAAACCGACTAAATCATAGTGAACGCGGGAAAATCTAAATGCGCACCCGCGCTAATCTAATCTAACGTACAAGACTGTGTGTATGTCGGTGGTGAGGTGAGATGAAAATGGGAGCAGGCAGTGGACCAAAGCAATTTGAGGCAAAGCAGGGAGAACTCGAGATGTTTAAAACTTTTTTTGTTGTTGTTGCTCCGTTTGCATTTGTATTGTTTTACTACTTACACAATTAGTTTAACTATATATCATTATATTATTTACAATACACATATTTCAATTATATTTAATGGGGGGACAACCCTCAGATAGGGGGGGTCCGGACCCCCCCGACCCCCCCGCGATTTCCGCCTATGATCACTCGTAGTAACAGATTACAGCAGTATTCACACTGGGAGCATGAGTGCGTCTCAGAATTTGCCCAATTCATTGTAATGAAATTGCGTCGCTCACACAGTTTGTGTAAAACCTATGTAAAAAGCACTGTACAGCTTCAGGTACAATCTACATACCCAAACAAAAATGCTAATTCAGTGAAGAATTAGCCTATTTTTTTTAGAAGCACACATTACTCCAGCAAACTGTAACAAATTAGCCAAATGAGTGAATTTGTAAGCTAAAATGATGATAGAAGGATTTGGGTTTTTACCATTAAAGCAGTAGGCCTCTTTGTTTTGTTTTTTTAATGGCTCAATATGGTCACCCTAGGTTTTACAAATGGTGACCAACACTTTGCAGTTATGTAAGTTAAATAAAGGTAAATAACCAAGAAATTAACTAATGTAGTTATCAAATGCAAATGGGCACAAGCAAGATGTTTTTATGTTTTCTCCCAGGGAGATACAGGGGAGCCAGGAGCTCCAGGACATAAAGGAAACAGAGTAAGTGTCCATAAATATCATATGCTAAATTGATAATGTTATAATATAGTCATTTTCTGTAAAGAAAATAAAAAATACAAATATTTAATTGTAATTAATTTTACAGTAGCAACACTATAACACTGTATATAACTTTTACAATATTATATATTATAGAGGGTATTTTATTTATTTATTTATTTTTTGTAGGGCCCACCAGGTGTGGCTGGTTTCCCAGGACATCCAGGTATTCCTGTAAGTTAAACTTCTGTTCAAACAAAATTGATCATCATTAATGAATTTTAAGAGAAACATAAACTCTCTGCATCTCTATGTGTTTCTGCTATTGTTTTGATTTTCTACAGGGTCTTCCAGGTCTAGAAGGTGCACCTGGACCTCGAGGAATCCCAGGCTGCAATGGAACAAAGGTACACCATGTTTGTTGTTTTTATGAGACATTTGCATTTTCTTATCCTTAAAATGCAAAGTGAGCATATAGGGATAAGCCACTACTTTAATTGTCTTAAATTATTCAGAAACTCCACAGTGGGATTGAAAAGAGGGTTTATTTTGTGTTTTGCAGGGGGAGCGTGGTTTTCACGGAATTCCAGGTGTTCCGGGAGTGCAGGGACCACCGGTATGAGTAGTTTTATATCATATATGCCTCTAATGTTTTAGATGTCTACCAGTGCTTATGTACAGTGCCTTTAGATAAAAATGTCTTACATTTAATGTTAAATGTCATCTTACATTATGTGTTAAAAATCAATGCAGTTGTTAATCCAGTCCGACAAAAGATTCCTGACTTAACAAATGTTTTTTTCTGATTCTTACTCAGGGTTTCCCGGGTTTGAAGGGAGGAAAGGTATTCAATTCAATTCAATTCAATTCAAGTTTATTTGTAAAGCGCTTTTTACGATACAAATCATTACAAAGCAACTTTACAGAAAATTACGTTTCTACAATATTTAGTAGTAGCTTATAAGTGGTGACTGTCAGTTTGTGTGCATATGACAGGATTTTTCAGAAGAATTTATACAAGACGTAGTCAGCCAGACAATGAACATTATTAACAGCAATTATTATATGATGCAGTCACACTTGTAGCAATATTTGTTAGTTATGTTTGTTGATTCAGGGTAAGCATCATCTGGGGTCCTCTGAGGGTCAGCATCATCTCTTCTCAGGTGTTCTGGATCCAGACTGGAGCTTGTGTATATCCTAGTTAAATATAGAAACAAATAGAGACATCATTAGCGTAGCTGCTGTTCCAACAAAGTAAAATTAATTAGTTTAACCCAAGCTAAAGAATAAGAATGTGCATTTGATCAGATGCAACTGCAGTCACAATTTAAGAGATACATTATTCGAATGGTTGGCGAAAGAGATGCGTTTTTAATCTAGATTTAAACAGAGAGAGTGTGTCTGAACCCCGAACATTATCGGGAAGGCTCTACCTCCTTTAGTGGACTTTGCTATCCTAGGAACTACCAAAAGTCCAGCATTTTGTGACCTTAGGGAGCGTGATGGATTGTAACGTAGTAGAAGAATAGTTAGGTACGCAGGAGCTAAACCATTTAGGGCCTTATAGGTAAGTAATGATAATTGTAACTGATACGGAACTTAATAGGTAGCCAGTGCAGAGACTGTAAAATTGGGGTAATATGATCATGGAATATGGAATACATTATAACTTAGTTTTGCATAATAAAGCATTAAGTCAAGAACGGCCATATATGATTTTACCATAAAGATGGGGTGTTCTTTAAGTGGTAATTCACTATTGGCTTTTAATTAAACTTTGCTGTCTATGAAGCACAAATGCATCTGGGTATGGGTAACATGGAGAAAGAGTGCACATTAATAATTTAACTATGCTACTGACATTGTCACAATATAAAGCTGGTTAAAAATTGGAAAGAAGCTTAACGTGAGGTAAGAAGAGTGCCTAAAACAACCGAAACCCTAGAACGGACACTCTCCAGTGCATAGTTGCTTTTATAAAACGGTGGTAATATGATAAAAGACATCACTAATAATGAATTATACTTAAGTAGTATAGTTCATTAGTTATTGACATGTATCTTGAAAATGGTTTAGTGAAATTTGTGTATGCTCCTATTACACTTTCGTAGGGAGATCCAGGTGGTGTTATTGGAGTACCCATCCCTCAGAAAGGAGACAGGGGCTTGCCCGGACCACCCGGTTCACCGGTAATGATTTTAATGCACTACTTTGTGTTCATGTTGAAAATACGCATTTAATATTGATAACTTTTTTATTCTGTTTTATATTCTAACATGTTCCATTGTTTCCAAACTTTGTCTGATTTTCTTTTCTTTTTTAGGGACAACAAGGATATTCTGGACAACAAGGGCCAGTCGGTCCCCCTGGACCAATAGGACCTCCTGTAAGTCTAAAGTTAAAATGTAGTTTTTAACCTAAAGCACAATTAACCAACACCAGTGAACATGCTTCAGAATCTCACACCATTCAATTTTTCTTTGAAGGGAAGGTCTGGGGAACATGGCCAAAAGGGAGAGCCGGTAACCATTTCACTCATTTGTAATCTTTTGAATATATGATAACCTTTGAGTCTAGACTTACTGAAGTGACCAGTGTCTGTCTTACCCGTCCTTTTGGTAGGGTGACAAGCTGACATTTATTGGTGAGAAAGGACAAAAGGTGAGGAACCATGGGCTCATAAAACATCTGCCATAAGAACCTATAATAACACTTGCAGCATAAGCTTGAGCCAGGCAAACACAAAGTAATAAACTAGATCTGCCTAAGTACTTCCTGCTATTGAACTGAACATGACCGGAAGCTGACAATATGATACAGACAACAAGCATAAGCATCAAACTCTGTACCCCATTTGCACTTCTCACCTGTTGCATCACCAAAGCTGATTGGCATCTTTTCTGTTTTAGTCTCACTAAATATCATATCATATAATTTCCTGTTTCTTTCTTTTTTTCAGGGAGAAATAGGTTTATCCGGTCCTCCTGGTCCACCAGGGAGACGAGGGGAATATGAAGGCTCTGAGACAATTTTTCTACCTGGACCACAGGTATGATAACAACAAATTTTTATTTGTGGTTTAAGTGTCCAAAATCTTGGGGGCTACATTTATTTGATCTAAGTTACATTGTTAAGTGTTCCATGTATCTTGCATATTTTCTAGGGTGAAAGAGGCTCTAACGGAGAGAAAGGAGAAAAGGTAAGTGGCAGCACAAAATTGTAGACTGAAATACAAATAGAACCACACTGTACAGAGTCTGTTCTACAATTTTATATGTTAAAATATATTATAACATTATATGAGTTTGTACATACATTATATATGATGATATATCATCTCTGACCTGTAATAGAAAATGTAACCTTTGTTTAAATCTTTGTGATTTGAAATGATTTGAATGCATAAGGAGCCATCTGCTCTGCTCTCTATAGCTCTTATGAATGTCATATAATGATCGATCTGCACAGCACAAACAGCCAAAATCTGGATATTTTAGGCAATATAAAAACCCTAGCAAGGACGCGTGTCCTGGAAAAATGGCTCATATGGTCACCCTAGTAATAACAATTATTTTTTCCTTTGCCCTCATTACCAAGGGTTTTTGTGTACCACATCAACATGGAATCAAAGGTGAACCAGGACCACTGGGACCAATCGTAAGTAACCTGTACAAGAACAAAACTGAATATTTACTTACTAAATATATTTATCATAAATCAGTAAACTTTAACTGTTACATTCAGTGTGGTCCCAATTTCATACACCACTAGCGAAAATTAGCTTTTCTAATTTAATGATATTGTCTTCATAACAAGTTGAGTCAAATTTTAATAGTTTCAAGAATGCTGTAGTATTCGACTTATCGTTATTTTGCGTTAAACAGCAGCCCTCAAGCTGCATTAACTCCACACGTTTGCATAAAACCTCATCTTCATAGAGCATCTGTAAAATAACCACATTATCAATGTCACTCATTTACTTTGTGTACTATTTCAAGGTTTATAATCAATCTTAAATAACTGTATTCATCTTCTAAGCCATAAAGTGTCTTAAGCCATAAAATAACTGCTAATCTTGTTTTGTATTAGTAATGATTGTTGACCTATCATACTTGTGAAAGCTGAGCTTCACTTTGTGTTTTCAAAGGGGAAACCAGGAAAAGATGGACAGAATGGAGAAAAGGTCTGGTGATCTTCAGATCTCATCAGCAATGTGGATACCTGCTAAATTTGATTGTAGTTAGTCATACTTTCTTATTACAAATACTTATTTTTAAATCCCTTTGATTGTGATAGGGGGATCGGGGCTTAACTGGTACTAGTGGCTTACATGGCTTTCAGGTAAGAAAATCCCATCGTGAAGGGTCATGATGTACCTCTAGACATAAAATGCATTGCTATACATTTTTATTTTTATTTATTTATATTATGACGTTTGTTCATGTTAGGGGGAAAAGGGAGACAGAGGACCACCAGGATATGTAAGTGGTTACACAACTCTATAAAAACTCAGATTATGCCTGCTGTACTGAAACTCTACTGAAGAATATAACAAAACTACATACTACTTCTGCACCTGATTGGCTTAGAACAATGTTATGGACTGGTAGTTGCTTATCTTACAGGGTGGTGGTCTTCCTGGCCCTCCTGGTCGTCCTGGCCCCCCTGGAGCACAAGGAGAGATAGGTAATGTCTTCAGAATGTCTTGTCAGTATCTAGTTGTCCTGTCAAATTCTGCAGTGTCTTTATCTGTTTTCTTCATTTATTAGGTTATCCAGGAGAGAGTGGAGGTCCTGGACCCCCAGGTAAGAAAACACTCTGATTAAGTGTTAGGTTGAATTAGGTCAGCATAATGTAGTAGTTTAAAATAATGACCATTTCCTTCATGATCTTATTTTACTTTAGGCAGGTATATTCCTGGTCCTCCTGGATCTCCTGGCGTCCCTGGAGAGATTGGCCATAAGGGAGATAAAGGAGCTGATGGACTGTCTCTTAACGGTTCAAGAGGAGCTGATGGACAACCTGGCCCTCCTGGACCGCCAGGACCGATCAGTAAGAACATCTTAAAACACAAAATTGCATCTTCATGCTGTAATATTAAACATCATTCACGAAGCTCATGGAGAGAATGGAGTGACCATATCATTAAAGAAAAAGTCTTTGATATGCACATTGGGTTAACATCTGGTAGTGATTAGACACAATGTATAAAGAGTCTTGGGTGGTTTCTTTGATTGCCTATTCCAAAGTGTCATGGGCATTGTTACTTTCATTTTAGATGAAAAATGTAATATCGAAAAAGGAGATAAAGGCCCTCCTGGACCTCCTGGGTTGCAAGGAGAGATAGGACAGAAAGGTAAGGAAGTCATCCATTTGTTTACTGTAGTTTTGGTTTCGTTAAAATTGGTTTTGAGTGTTTTTTGGCTCTTTCAGGTGATCAAGGTGAAACATGCAAAGATTGCACTGTTTTTGGGCCACCCGGTTTTCCTGGTCCTCCAGGACCAAAGGGTCAGCAAGGTGAGAGGCAACGAGCAAGGCTTTGTTTTGGTATGTATGTTCTTTATGAGATTATGCATCACACTGGATGTTTTCATTTTAGGTTTTCCTGGACATGTGGGGAGCAAAGGAGAGAAGGGTGTGACAGGACCTCCTGGGTCTGTTGGAATTCCTGTATGTATACTTTCCATTATAATTTAACATTTATTACTTAGTATGTTTTTTGTGGAAGCAAAAATTACTGGATACCAGTGTTGGGGAGTAACTAGTTACATGTAACGGCGTTACGTAATTTAATTACAAAATTAATGTAACTGTAATTAGTTACAGTTACTAAGAAAAAATGAGTAATTAAATTACAGTTACTTATGACATTTTTAACGATTACAAAGGGGATTACATTTGAATATTTACACACATACAGATTTAACTGATTTCTTTCCCAAATTGCACTGACTATTCTGAGACATACCGCCCTAATAATTTCCGGGATGCGGAAACACAGCCTGGTTCATAGAGTCATAAAAACGGAATGCCTAACGCGGACGGAATATAACACATTTTGGATGACTAAATCAAAAGTAGGTCAGTACACTTGAATCAAAACATGACATCGACTAGTGTCTGTGAATATTAAGCCCCAAAAATGCAATATATGACTCCTGCACATTCTGCGTGTCTGTGGAAATCAGGCGCGGACTGGACACCGGGAGAACCGGGACAATTCCCGGTGGCCTGGCAGCCGATTTTGCCCTCTATTTTAATATCATTATTGTATAATTGCCTGCCGAATGTACTAAAGCGATCATTTGCGAATCTGCCATTTGATAATTAAATCTCTAATAAGTCATGAATTGTTAGTCATGACTCGCGCGCTCTCCGCGCCTCCGCCAAACGGTTTGGATCAGACTCAGAGTAATCAATGCGAGAGAGAGAGAGAGAGAGAGAGAGAGAGAGAGAGAGTGAGAGAGAGAGAGAGAGAGAGAGAGAGAGAAAGAAAGAGGGAGAGAGAGAGAAAGAAAGAGGGAGAGAGAGAGAAAGAAAGAGGGAGAGAGAGAATAAAGTGGACAGCTGGAGCAGAGAAGCAGAACTCCTGTTCAGGGTTTCAGGTCAGTTTCATTTGTAAAGATGCTTTTTTGTCTTTGTTTTTTTTATTTATTTAATCAAGCAGCAGCACGTTGCTCATCAGTCATCACTCAAAATACTATATAAAGGACATCATTATTATCTATAGTAATGTTACAGTAGTAATTTAGCTGAAAAACAGATCAGATTTTTTTTATAGGTTTAGGGGGAGCTACGACAGACAACAACACAACCCTTACGAAAATTAATGTTTTAATATATTTCTATAAATCCAGAGAAAATAGTTACTTTTGTTTAACTGTGATAACCAAAAATTTAAAATGATTTTACAAATTGAGTTATTTAAAAATAAATACAAATCCATTTGCAAAAAACAAAACAAAACAAGGTTATTGTATATAGGCTAAAAAAAGCATGGTCAATTTTTGTAAGGAAAACATGACTCGTGTACAGTATTAGGATTTTTCTATAAAGATATTGTAGTATTGTAGAGTATTGCATTGTAAAGTATAGTTTTGTTCAATCTTGAGTATTAAAGTCATGAGAGAGATGGATAACAGGGCAAAATAAAGAGACTGAAGAGAAAAATGGAAGTGAAGGTGCAGTTCAGGAGAGAACTTTTAATTATTTTGCATGACCCCAAATTAAAGATTTAAACCTTTTTTTTTATGTCAGGTCCATACCAAAAATAGTTTTGTCCATGAATTTGTTTGTATGAGTTTGAATTTTCCAGTCTGAATTTTATTCCCAGTCTGCCCCTCCTGTAAATTAATGGCAAAGACATGGTTTGATTTACTACACATAGGCCTACTGAAGCTCGCAGTGTTTTCAACCTCTGCCGCCTCAATATAGGAGTACACGAGCACATAAACATAATTTCTAGAACTGCTTTGTGTCACTTAATGTGCATTTTACTTATTTTGAGAAAACTATCATCATATACAGAGACAGCAGTTTCAAAAAAACACCAATGTTTCAGGAGTTTAGTACACAGAATACGTCACATGCTTATTAGATAACTGTATTTAAGTTGATGTATATGCTTTTATTTATTATTCTTTAATGTTCACAAATTTAGAAAAGTAATCAAAAAGTACTCAAAAGTAATTAGTTACATTACTTTAATAAAGTAATTGAAAAAGTTACACTACTATTACATTTTAAACAGGGTAACTTGTAATCTGTAACCTATTACATTTCCAAAGTAACCTTCCCAACACTGCTGGATACAAATGCATGAGTAGTGCACTGTGCCCACTATAAATGAGGATGTAAACATTGCAGAATCTCAGTATAAATTTTACTTTTCTTCTTGCTTTTCCTTGAATTTTAGGGTCAAGAAGGCTCTCCAGGTTTAATGGGTGCCCCTGGCGCTCATGGTGAGCCTGGTGATATCTTTGTGGCTCCAGGGCTGAAAGGAGATAAGGGTTTAACTGGTACTACTGGAGACAGAGGATTCCCTGGTGTTGATGGGCTCCCAGGAAAAGATGGTCGGTCAGGGCAACCTGGACCCAAGGGAGAGCCTGTGAGTACAAAGTCTGAGAGATCCGACAAAACAGAGTTGACAAATAACTGAATCCACTTTTGCATCTAATTTACAGTGTATCTGAATCCAACTGTCTATACTGCAATGTTTTCTTAAACATGTAATATATGTTAATTTGACTCAAAAATCTTGTTTCTGTAATTAGGCAAGATTTGGTATTAAGGGTGATCGTGGCCTAGATGGAGATCGTGGTCTACCCGGCCTTCCGGGTGAGAGAGGTCACCCAGGTATTCCAGGCGTAGGTCGGCCAGGTCAACCTGGTGAAAAAGGCTCAGAGGGTTTGCCTGGTGCACCAGGAAGGCCAGGATTACCAGGTCAGTGATTTAGAGTAAAATGTACTTATCCACAGGTTGTCATTGCTCTGTTCTTTAAAACAGTCACAATCTCAAATATCTTTGTAGGAGCTAAAGGTGAAGCTGGTAAAAGTATAAGTTTACCTGGACCTCAGGGTGCCCCAGGACCTCGTGGAGAGACTGGCAGACCTGGTTTTCAAGGTAAATTCAGGTTATGCTAATGTGTCATCCTGCTTAAAATTAGACTCAATGCTCTGATACAAAGCTAGTTATGTTGACGTCTCTTTCACTTTATCGCTCAGGTGACACAGGTTTTCCAGGTGAACGTGGAATTCCAGGATTCCCAGGAGACAAAGGTGACCCTGGACTGTCAGGAATCGGCCTTCCTGGGCCCCCAGGGCCAAAAGGCAAGTGGTATCTATAGGCGTCAAATTTTGTTTAATGGGGAAATGTGTTAATCCTCTGCATGTTTAATAATTAAACCTGAAAGTTCACCATTGATAAAATGGCAAAGATTAGTGAGAATGACTTTAGCATAAATGGGTGTCAAATTATGCTTCAACTATCCAATCTAGACTGTAATACCTTTCTGACTAGCCATCTTTCCCTCTTCTAGGATACTCTGGGATTCCAGGTCCTGCTGGGATTCCAGGAGAGCCTGGTCGACCAGGTCAGGATGGCTTGCATGGTCGTGCAGGGACATCTGGTCAAAAAGTATGATGTTGGATGTCATTTAGACTATTAATGTGTTATAGTTATATAGAAATGGCTCACGTTTTTCATTGACCTTAAACTTTATCATATATAGGGTGAACCTGGCAGGGGTCTTCCTGGTCCCAAAGGTGCCATAGGTCATCCAGGAGTGCCAGGATTTCCAGGGGAGAAGGGTATTCCTGGAATGCCAGGGGTTCCTGGAACTGAGGGGTTTACTGGGCCACCTGGATTACAGGGATTCAAAGGTACATTTACTGTGTTGGTTTCTCATAATACATTTGAATAGATTACTCCAGAACAAATGTTCAGAAAGTATTTCCTTTAGAACTAAGAAACTTTTAGCAGACACTTTTGTTCATTGTAGTTGAGTTTAGAAATGGAGAACAAAAGGGTAAAATTATCTGAGCATTAGAAAAACATCCTGGTGGTTTGGCTGATGCATTGCCGAAAGTAGAAAAAAAACATTTGTTGTGGCTTTATTAAACTTAACATCATAGGGATTCTCTTGGTGAATTTAAATAAGGACAAGAGCTAAGGAAGGTGTCCCTGGGTACCAGTCTCATTTCAGGCTAAAGTACAACCAGTTTGATCTCCTGAGAAAATTTGACCGTACAAAATGGCCAATTACATGTATATAAATATATATTTTTAAAGGAATCACACCAACCAAACATTGGGTGACACTGCTGATTTTTTAAATCAATCGGTCATTGCAGATAATGCAAACTTTCTGATGAACATTTTAACTGTGCTTTGAAAGTTGATGTACAGGGTTCATGACAAACAAGTTGGGCAAATATGTGAAAGTTTCACTTAGATCTTTAGACCTTAGACTAGGCATGTTCTGTATACTTTACATTTACATTTTACATTTAATCATTTAGCAGACGCTTTTATCCAAAGTGACTTACAAATGAGAACAATAGAAGCAGTCAGGTCAACAAGAGAACAACAACAGTATACAAGTGCCATGACAAGTCTCAGTTAGTCTAGTATAGAACGCATAGGTAGTATTTTTTTTTTTTAATTAAAAGACAAGAAAAGGAAAAGTGCTAGTGTTAGTTGGTTAAGTGCAGGCGAAAAAGATGAGTCTTTAGCTGTTTCTTGAAAATGAGTAAAGACTCAGCAGTACGAATTGAGATTGGGAGGTCATTCCACCAGCTGGGCACAGTCCAGGAAAAGGTCCGTGAGAGTGATTTTGAACTTCTTTGGGATGGTACCACAAGGCGTCGATCACTTGCAGAGCGCAAACTTCTGGAGGGCACATAAGATTTAACCAATGAGTTTAGGTAAGTTGGTGCCGTGCCAGTGGTCGTCTTGTAGGCTAGCATCAGTACCTTGAATTTGATGCGAGCAAGACAGGTAGCCAGTGTAACCTGATGAGGAGAGGAGTAACGTGAGCTTTTTTTGGCTCATTGAAGACAACCCTCGCTGCTGCATTCATACTTTGCATAGGTTGCATTGTGTATGCTTGAAGGACAATAGAGCACTGCAGTAGTTCATCTGAAATGACAAGCGCCTAGACAAGGAACCATCAGATCTTCACGTTGAGTGGAAATCTATATACATGATCAATGCCAAACACTTTCCCCAGGTTGCTGGCTGATATAGTTGATGTTAGTGTTTTAAAAATGGCAAGATATGCAGATTTTCTCACAATGACTGTGGGGCATTTGACGTCAGGTAGAACAGTATGCTGCTTTTTATAGATTTGTCTCTGAGGTAAGATTCAACAAAGGAGGTGCAGTTTTTATGATGGCCAGTTCAGACAAGAGGATCTATTCTTTTAAGGAAGGTGTCAGACAATGATTTCAGTGCCTCAAGTGTTTTCACCTTAAACAGGAAGAGAGTGTTGGAGAAATGGCTTGCAAGAAATCAAAGGGGATGTATTCAGGGTGTATAATAACATTAAATTAATATTTACTTTTGTAGGTAACCCTGGACCACCTGGAGCTCGTGGTGCGGTGGGGCCACCAGGTCCTCCAGAGCTCGGAGAACCTGGACCACCTGGACCAATGGGCCCACCTGGAGGCCCTGGACCCTTTGGTGAGTTTTTCAATTGATTAGCACCCAAAAAGTTTTATGTATGGTATGGTACATGGTATGTAACTTGTTTGGATGATGTCCTAGGCCAGATAGGTATAAAGGGTGATAAAGGATATCAAGGCCTACCTGGTGTGGACATGCCTGGCCCTCCGGGTGACAGGGGTAGCCCTGGTGTCCCAGGTCTACCAGGATATAAGGGTTTGCCAGGAGAAGAAGGATCTCCAGGAAGAGATGGCTTCCCTGGTGAACGTGGTGAGTGTTTCTTGACACCCATTATTCCTGGTGTTCTCCTCGCACATGTTTGTTTACCTTAAACTGATTCATATGTTGACGTTTTTTTGTTTGTTTTATCAGGTCCAAAAGGACAAATTGGAATCATGGGAATGACAGGACCACCTGGACATTTAGGGCCTGGTGGGAACCCTGGAGAACCTGGACAAAAAGGTATTAGAACACAATTCTTATTATTTGGACTAAATAATATATTGTTATCTTCATTTGACAGGGTCATAGTTAGAGTTGCATTAGCTAAATCTTCATTTTGTTCTGTCTCTTTCAGGTGACCCCGGTTTGATTGGGATCAGGGGAGAGTTTGGTGATCCAGGTATCAAGGGTGAGAGAGGAGAAATGGGTTCACAGGGGCCACCTGGAAATATTAGTAATTCTACAATTGACAAGTGGAAGGGGGACAAAGGAGACAGGGGAAACAGAGGTACAGAGAGAGAGGTGTTTGTCATAAAGGTTTCAGGACCAAAACTAATGGCAAATTTCCATGCAACCGAACTAAAACAAAAATGTTCAAAAAAAGAAATTTACCAGTACCACCAACAACAAAAATGTTAACATAACATATATTCTCAGACATTTTTTATGTTTTGAAGATGATCTATTCTAAATGATATATGTTGCAATAAAATAGAGTTTTAAGGAAGCACACATCTCTGGATTGTTTGCTACCATTGGTGTCAGATTTAAAATCAGTGAACTATAAACTGATTTGTCTTTATATTTTAACCTTGTCTATCAGGTGAACCTGGTCCTACTGGAGAAAAGGGGTTTCCTGGAACAACTGGAGACTCTGGGATGCCAGGAAAAGATGGAATGCCTGGTTCACATGGACAGCAAGGTTAGTCCCCAGATAATAATCTGTACTCAAATTAAAATGATGGTAGCTGTTAAGTACCATGATTCAATAATGTTATTAAGAGAACATTATTTGATTACTGTGGCTTCACTCCAGGTGAGAAAGGAGACACTGGAGTCCCTGGGGAGCAAGGACGAACTGGAGAACCTGGAAACCCAGGTCAAAGAGGAGACATGGGATACCCAGGTAAATATAGTGCTCTCCACTTCTGCATGTGGGTTGAAAACAAATAAAGAAAAGAAGAAAAAATATTAAATAATACAAATTATTATTAATCATTGAGGCAGTTTAGTTATGAATAATAAACTCTGGTATTGTTGATTGCCGTTTGATCAATTTTAAGTGAACATTTTGTGGTTCTTTAGGTTCAGAGGGGCCAAAAGGTGTTCAGGGTGTTGGTGGGTCTCCGGGACATCCTGGATTTAAAGGTGTTGATGGCCCCAAAGGAGATAGAGGAGAGCCTGGTTTAGCAGGAATAGGAATCCCTGGTCCCCCTGGAGTGAAGGTTTGTGTTGTTGTTTTAGTATAAACAAAAAGTACATTAACAATACAGTATAAGACTTACTTGGTATATCTCATACTTACAGGGAAATGTTGGCACCCCTGGTTTCCCTGGTGAACCTGGACAGAAGGGACAGAAGGGTACAATGGGCATCCCAGGAACTCCTGGAATTCAAGGAAATAAAGGAAACACAGGATCGATTGGTTACCCAGGCAATATGATTATAATGACTAATGCAAATTACACTGAAATACACTGTTTATCAGCCAGTGTCATTAACATATTGAGACACTAATACAATCATTTTTCTTATAATACACTGTACCAATCATATTATTTTCTGAGCAGGCAGTCCAGGGAGACCAGGTGAGAAAGGTGTCAGTGGGTTGCCGGGGTCTCCAGGAGAACCTGGGTTTCACGGACGTCCAGGTAAGTCAAACTGAAATTCCCCTTGATATTTGTTTAAGGCACCCATAATGTTGCTAGACACACTGAAAAAGTCTCTTTATCTTAGAAAGCTTCTGAGAAGCACAAAACAAGTGCACTTGAAGTTGGTGAAAAATCCTAATAATTATTATTTTTTTGACTAGGTGAGCCTGGTCTACAGGGTTCACCAGGTCAGCCTGGGGAGAAAGGCAATGCAGGGGTTGATGGCATTCCTGGATTCAATGGAGAGAGAGGAGAACCCGGTAAGATTATGTAGCTCTAAAAGTGAAAGGTAGCTAAAGGGAAATGCTGCTAATTTAAAGTCCTTTAGAGTAGTGCACATATCTTGAACTCTTAAAAGAATCTTTTAGGGACAGTGGGTCTCTAATTCAGTAATGATTGCATAGTCAGGGGCGATTTCTTCATTAGGATGATAGGGCGATGTACCAGCAGTGCAAAAGCAAGGAATTGTTTTCTGTCACATTGAACCACAGAACCACAAGCCTCTGGATATATAGTCCAATCAGCATCAAGTCAAATTCTGTGGAGAACCGCCCCTTTTTGGGTAATTTTAAAATTTGAGCTTTATTGGTTTGGCTTTTTTGCATATGTATGGTTTTAGTTCTTCCTAAACTTGTATTACATTTTGATTGCATTTTAGAACACAAGTAACTGATGCATCATGATTTGTTTGTGAAAATATTTGTATACTGTTGTAAGGCACAAATTTGTGCATATGTACTGTTAGTGAGACCCAACTTCATTAGAAACAATTGTTTCTCTTCTTCAGGTATACCTGGTATAGGATTGACAGGAGCAAGCGGAGAACCTGGCAGCAAAGGTCAGAATCGCATATCCCCAATAATTAGGTTGTCATTTATGGAGCAATGGGAGGTCTACTTAATATGAATGATTTTCAGTGTATAATTTAAGGATAGTTTAGTGAAAAGTAACTAATTTGAATTAATACTTATTCTTATTTCCACACAGGTGACAGAGGCAACCCTGGTCTTCCTGGTTTGCCCGGGAGTCCAGGTATTCCTGGAAGCAAAGGTGAGAAGGGACTGCCAGGATTCCAAGGGAGCCAAGGATGGCCTGGAGAGAGAGGACTTCCAGGAGCATCCCTGGAGGGCCCTAAAGGGGACAGGGGAGCTCAGGGACAGCCGGGAGAAAGAGGTGAATCCTTAACAACTCACTATTAAGGACATTCTGTCACAGAATATTCCTATTATTAGTTGTATAAAAATGTAAGGGTGTCATTGTGGTAATAAAATGCAGTTGTCCCTCCTGTTAACCAAAGAATGTTGTGTGAACTGTATTTAATACTCTAAAACAGGAGTGACAGATGTGTTCTGCTGAATTTGGCCTGCGTCATCTTACGCCCACATCACGTTTTTACCACAGGTGTGACTGGATATCAAGGCCCACATGGAATACCAGGCAGTGCTGGAGCTAAAGGAGAAAAGGGAGATGTGGGCTTCCCTGGCCCACAAGGTTCTCATGGGTATAAAGGGAACAAAGGTTTCACTGGTGTTCCTGTGAGTTTAAGGCTTCGTCTTCTAAAATAAAAATAGTGCCTTTAAAAATGATAGTAGATCATTTAATACAGCTGTGCTCTTTAGGGTGAGCCCGGATTGCCTGGTTATAATGGACCAAAGGGTGAGATGGGACAACAGGGTGTTTCTGGTTTCCCTGGTAAGATTCAAGATGAAATTTAACTTGACAGAATGTTGCAGTGCATTTTTGTGGGTTTCTGAGTGTCATACTTCATATTTATAAAAGGCAGTGTTTGATAGAGATGGAAGTTTGAGTGGCTCTGTGTCATTCCAGGTATGAAGGGTGAGACAGGAGTGATCGGCTCTAAGGGTGACGGAGGTGACAGAGGATTCCCTGGTCTCAAAGGTATGAACAAAAAATTCTACTCAGTTTTCACTTCATCTACAGCGATATCGTTGACTTGACACAAGTTGACTTGTCACAATTTAAACTGAACAGAGATGACATCACTGAATTCAATGTTTAACTGTCATTTTGCATTATTGATACACTGTTTTCCTAATGAATGTTGTTCAGTTGCTTTGATGCAATGTATTTTGTTTAAAGCGCTATATAAATAAAGGTCACTTGACTTGACTTTTCCATTGAACTATATTAATAACGTCTATCCACATTTATTCATATGAACATTTTAATTGATATAGCTAATGTCATATTGGTAGTAGACTTTAAATGTATTGGTTTATGGTTTACATTATTGTACATAATAATAATAATAATAATAATAATAATAATAATAATAATAATAATAATAATAATAATAATAACTGTATTATTATTATTATTATTATTATTATCATTACTGAATAAAATATAAATGTAAACATAATTTAATGTCAATGTTGTACAGTCTTGAAAATATAATAATCATTAATGTAATAAAATATAGTGAAATATTTAATAATAAAAATAAAAAATATTTCACAGCTTTTTACTTTGAATCTGTAGTTCTGTAAATTCAACGTGAAATAAATTGTCTAGCATGTATAAAAGAGGAAATACACATCAGCCACAAAATGACAAACGACATAACAAAATATATTTACACAGACAAAGTATCAGATCACATTTTGTGTGTCCACCAAACTGCTTCTTCAAATCCGTATTTGAGCGTGAATGTGTGGTGAAATGTCTTTACTATAGTAAATGGTCTGAATGCTCTATAGCTCATTGTAAACATTTTTCTAAATTTCTGCTTTTAACATTTCAATATAAGGAAGCGAAGGCCCCCCTGGACCCCCTGGGCCGCAAACATTTATAAAGGGAGATCCTGGTCTTCCGGGACCTCAGGGTCCCCCGGGTCTAGTTGGAATCCAAGGCATCCCTGGACAGAAAGGACAACAGGGTGAGTGTTTCAAATATCTGAACTTCCAAGTTTATGAAAACAGTCAGTTGACATATCTTAATGCACAACCACGCTCCTAGGTGTGATGGGAACTCAGGGTATAAAAGGATATGATGGGACACCTGGCTATAATGGATATCCTGGGTCCAAAGGAGAGCCTGGACAAACTGGACCCTCTGGTAGGTGCACGGACACATAAAATACTAAGAGATTCAAGACAGAAGAAAAGTTCTGAAATGACTTTCATTTATAAGATCCTAAATATTTCCTAAATATCTTTTCTGTAGGCCCCAGAGGGTATCCTGGTCCTCCAGGGCCTAGTGGTATCCCAGGTCGCATCGGCCATCCTGGCCCTTCCTCCGTGGACCACGGCTTCCTTGTAACCCGCCACAGTCAGGGTGTTGGTGTTCCACTATGTCCAAAGGGAACGACGCTAATCTATGATGGATATTCGCTGCTTTATGTCCAAGGCAACGAGAGGTCACATGGACAAGACCTAGGTCTGCACAGCAGCCACACTGATCATGTATGTATTCTGAAATATTAATCAAAGTCACACAATCCCTGATGTTCTTGCTCTCTTTACCCAATAGGTACAGCTGGTAGCTGCCTAAGGAAGTTCAGCCCAATGCCTTTCCTCTTCTGCAACATCAACAATGTATGTAACTTCGCGTCTCGTAATGACTATTCGTACTGGCTCACGTCTCCCGAGCCCATGCCAATGAACATGGCGCCTGTTACCGGTCAGAACATCAAACCCTTCATCAGCAGGTGTGTGATCTTTTATGAATCATTTGATATTTTCATGAGAAAGAATTCCTCGTCCTTCTCATATGGATGCATGTTTTTCTGTGACAGATGTGCAGTTTGTGAGGCTCCTGCTATGGTGATAGCTGTGCACAGTCAGACCATCCAGATCCCTCATTGCCCTCAAGGTTGGGATTCTCTCTGGATCGGATACTCTTTCGTCATGGTGAGGAGACTAAAGAAGCTTGTTTTTAGGGCTGTGCAGAATATCAGTAGTCAAATCGCTAACACTGCTGTTTAATTTGATAGGTATATGTGCTGTTGGCTTCAGAGATACGGTGTTTCATAGCACCTCGGTTAATTTACTATGAATGTTGCCACTGAAACACTGTATTACGAGCTGCAAGTGTATAACAGTGCTTCAATTCATTTAGAAACCGGCACCACATATCTTTATTTGCCTGCAAATGCTCAAAGAAAGGCTCTTTTATTTTATTGTATAATTTTTTTTTTTTTATTAGTTCAAGGGTTAAGGTTAGTAATCATTCTTGATCCCCCCCAAATATATCTACGTAGCCTATATAAAAAATCCTGTATTTTAATTTTTTTAATTCCAAACTAAAGTACAGGATGTTCAACCCCAGTACTCAAATGTCATTACAATATGACCAAATAAACAGGATGATATGAGAATGTGGACTTGTGACTGGTGTGTAAAGGCCTTACGCTGTCTCTCTGTGTAAAAGCACACCAGTGCTGGTGCCGAGGGCTCCGGTCAGGCTCTGGCCTCTCCGGGTTCTTGTCTGGAAGAGTTCCGCTCGGCTCCCTTCATCGAGTGTCATGGTCGAGGCACCTGCAACTACTACGCTAATTCCTACAGCTTCTGGTTAGCCACCATAGAGGACAACGGAATGTTCAAGTAAGCTTTCACACACTTTATATTCTTTGCATTGTAGGTTCTTACTATTTTTATGGATGCACTATTGTTTCTTCAGTTCAACACAGAATATATCATGTACTAAGGCTGATTTGTTTATTTGAAATACTCAAGCTACAGTATATATGACACACCCATGGAGTACTACAAAGCCACAGTAAATCCTCTCTCTTACCACAAGAGGGCACAATAATTTCTAGGAGCGTTTTTTTATCGTTTTTATGTCTCAGTACTGTATTGAAGCATTAATAAAAATTAAAGTCATCCTTCTTCTTCTGTAACCAATAACCAGGTCAACTGAAAAATATTAGAATAACAAAAACAGTAATATGCAATTAAAATATTGGTCCAGAAAATAATTACTTATATGTTAAGTGTATCTTTTTAATTTATATTACTTACTAAAATTTTATTAAAAGTACTTACTAAAAATGTACAGAGTACAAAGATGAAGTGTAGCATATCACAGTTAGTATAATGTTAGTATAAATGTAATACTTATCTGATCAGATATTTTAATAAATTACTTAATAATGCAGTTTTAGAATGTTACCCTACAAATATTATGCAGATCAATGTAACCTATTATTGCCCTTTTCTACAACAGAATAAAAAAAATGTAATGACAACTTTTTTATATATAAACAATATATGTGACCTTGGGACACAAAACAAGTATTAAGTGGATTCTGTATTAAGCATCTGAAAGCTGAATAAATGCGATTTCCATTGATGTATAGTTTATTAGGATTGGACAATATTTGGCCGAGATACAACTATTTAATTATCTGGAATCTGAGGGTGCAAAAAAATCTAAATAATGAGAAAATCACCTTTGAGTTTGTCCAAATAAATTCTTAACAATGATTATTATTAATCAAAAATTACGTTTTGATAAATTGATGACAGAAAATTTACAAAATATCTTCATGGAACTTGATCTTTACTTTATATCCTAATGATTTTTGGCATAAAAGAAAAATTTTTGACCCATACAATGTTCTGTTGGCTATTGCTAAAAATATACACCAGTGACTTAAGACTGGTTTTGTGCTCCAGGGCCATGTTTGGTTTGATTGCTTTAATATTGAATGCCGTGCTCCAATAGAAAAAAGTCAGAATTGCAAGATGTTATGAAAATAAATTATATATAAATTCTCCTGTCCTCTTGTTAAATGTCTGTTTATTGTGGTTACAGGAAACCCGTCCCTACAACGCTAAAAGCTGGCAATCTACGAACTCACATCAGCAGGTGTCACGTGTGCATGAAGAGGGTCTAGACCAGCCTCAGCACTCTGTCTGCTCTTTATATTCCAGTTTTACAAACAAACAACAATCGTATGGTGCTACTTCTGTGAAAAGCCATGGAAAAACTTCAAGAACCCACCGAAAACTACCCGTTTCATCATTTATACCAATGGAACTTTAAGATCTGCTGGCACATTTGCCTCATATAACTAACTCATGTTTAACTAACATTGTTCCATTGTGTCTGATGAATGACACCTGTTTACACTTGCACTGAGTTTATGTATTAGTAAGCAGGTAACCATATTCATCAAGAGCTCACATGGATCGGATGCTATTCCATCCAGCCCTTCTCGTGTTCTCTTTTTTCAGCATTATTTATCATGCCACTTAACGAGATCAGATGCAGATATCTTGTTTATTACTCTCTCAAATGCATAATCAAGCAACACTACTGACATTATAGAATTAAATATAAGTGTTCCTACTTTACAGTCAGTAAGTTTGTCAGCACCCTCTCTGTATGATGTAGGAAAAGCAAAGATCAAGCTTTGTTGTAAATATAGTGCTCTATTTAGTTGACACTTGTCACATAATCTTTTCAGGTAAATGCCATTGGTTTTGTTATACTTAATTACAGTTGTGTTCAAAATCATTCAACCCCCTTGACTTGCAAGACAATTTGCTGTGGAGGATAACATTTTATGAAATCAATTTAACAAAGGCATCAGTAAAGTATTAGAGAAAGTTTGTTAATACACTTTTGAGTGATTCTGAGAATGAAACATTGATGAATCATGATAAAATTCGAATTGGCTCTAAACATTCATGTTCAAAATTATTCAACCCCTTTTGTGCAGAATCTTTTATTCTTTAAAATTACATATAAACGCTGTCTGTAAGTGTTTAGAAGCTTCTGTCACCTCTCTACTACAGTCTTGGCCCATTCCACGCCTGAAAAAGCTTTCAGATCACTGATAATCTTTGGTTTTCACATTGCCACTGCTTTCTTCAAATTTAACCAGATATTTAAAATGAGAATTAAGCCTGGAGACTAAACAGGTCACTCAAGTACATTCTGTGACTGATCCCTGAACCAAGCAGTAGTAGATTTGGGTGTGTACTTTGGGATGACTGTCCTGCAGGAAAGTCCATTGATCATCAGCTTCAGTCTTTGCACCAAAGGCATCACAATTCTTGTCAAAATAGCCTGATACTTCAAAGAATCCATGATGTCCTTCATACGGTCATGACTTCCACTTCCTTCTACAGTAAAGAAACCCCATAACAGTACTGATCCACCTCCAAGTTTGACGATGGAGATGGTGTTCTTCTGCTTATGAGCTTTGCCTGTTTTGCAGCAGACATACCGCTGATCCATGGGTCCAAAAAGTTCCAGTTTGGTCACATCACTCCATAAAACATTCCTCCAGAGCTCCACAGGTCTAAACAAATGAATTTTATCAAGTTCAAGTTGGCTTTTTGTTCTTCTTGATCAAGAGTGGTATTTATCAAGATGTCTCAACATGAAGGCCATACTTGTCTAGTGTTCTTCTTACACACTGCATTGAAATGGTTTTGCTCCTTTCATCGGGTCATCTTGCAAGTCTTTGGCTGTACATTGCAGGTTTTTTCTCAGTTGCTCTAATTAAACATTTTATGATATTTTGCTTTTTCTTCCA